>NC_091224.1:7368993-7668993 GCF_040958095.1 Procambarus clarkii | reverse complement strand
GAGACTGAATTTTGCTCTAAAATATTGCTCAAGTGTTAAATTTGGGATGTTTGGGATATTTTGAAAACTGCAGGGGGGGGGGAGTTTGAACAAAATGTGACCCATCTCCGGTCTCAGTAATTGCCATATTATTGGTATTAAAAGTCGTAATTTAAAACTGCGAATACGTGCAGAGAGCTAGATTTTGGCTCCAAAATATGGTTCAAGCGTCGAATTTTGGATGTTTGGGATATTTTGAAATCTGCAGGGAGGGTTTGGGCAAAATGTGACCCATCGCGGCTTTCAGTAATTGGTATATTTTCGGTATAAAACTTCGTAATTTCAAACTGCGAATACGTGCAGAAAGCCAGAATTTTGCTCCAAAATATGGCTCAAGGGTCGAATTTGGGATTTTTGGGATATTTTGAAAACTGCAGTGGGGTTTGGGCAAAATGTGACCCATCGCTGCTATCAGTAATTGACATATTTTCGGTATAAAATTCGTAATTTCAAACTGAGAATACATGCAGAAAGTCAAAATTTGGCTCCAAAATATGGCTCAAGGGTCGAATTTGAGATGTTTGGGATATTTTAAAAACTACAGGGGGGTTTGGACAAAATGTGACTCATCGCCGCTCTCAGTATTTGGCATATTTTCGGTATAAAATATCGTAATTTCAACCTGCGAATATGTGCAAAGAGCCAGAATTTGGCTCAAATATTTACCTCGATGGTCGAATTTGGGATGTTTGGGATATTTTGAAAATTGCAGCAAGGGTTTGGGCAAAATGTGATCCATCGCTGCTCTCAGTAATTGGCATATTTTCTGTATAAAAAGTCGTAGTTTCAAACTGCGAATACGTGCAGAGAGCCAGAATTTGGCTCCAAAGTACGGCTCAAGCGTCCAATTTGGGATATTTGGGATATTTTGAAAACTATAGGGAGGGTTTAGGCAAAATGTAATCTATCGCTGCTTTCAGTAATTGGTATAGTTTTGGTATTAAAAGTCGAAATTTCAAACTGCGAATACATGCAGAGAGCCAGAATTGTGGCTCCAAAATATGGCTCACGCGTCGAATTTGGGACATTTGGGATATTTTGAAAACTGCAGAGGGGGTTTGGCAAAATGTGACCAATCGCTGCTCTTAGAAATTAGCATATTTTCAGTATAAAAACTCGTAATTTCAAACTGCGAATACTTGTATAGATCAAGAATTTGGCTCCAAAATATGGCTCAAGTGTTGAATTTGAGATATTTGGAATATTTTGAAAACTGCAGGGAGGGTTTGGGCAAAGTGTGATCCATCGTCGCTCTCAGTAATTGGCATATTTTCGGTATAAAAAAGTCATAATTTCAAACTGCGAATACGTGCAGAGAGCCAGACTTTGGCTCCAAAATTTGGCTCAAGCGTCGAATGTGGGATGTTGAGGATATTTTGAAAACTGCAAGGAGGGTTTGGGCAAAATGTGATCCGTCGGTGCTTACAGTAATTGTCATATTTTCGGTATAAAATGTCGTAAATTCAAACAGCGAATCCGTGCAGAGAGCTCGAAGCTATTTGGCTCCGAAATATGGCTCAGGGGTCGAATTTGATATGTTTGGGATATTTTAACAACTACGGGGGGGTTTATACAAAATGTGACTCATCGCCGCTCTCAGTAATTGGCATATTTTCGGTATAAAACTTCGTAATTTCAAATTGCGAATATGCGCAGAGAGCCAGAATTTGGCTCCAAAAACGGCTCAAGATTCGAATTTGGGATGTTTGGGATATTTTGAAAACTGCAGGGAGGGTTTGGGCAAAATGTGACCTATCGCAGTTCGCAGTAATTGGCGTATTTTCGGTATAAAAAGTTGTAATTTAAAACTGCGAATACGTGCAGAGAGCTAGAATTTGGCTCCAAAATATAGATCAAGCGTCGAATTTGGGACGTTTGGGATATTTTGAAAACTGCAGAGGGGGTTTGGGCAAATTGTGACCCATCGCCGCTCTCAGTAATTAGCATATTTTCGGTATAAAACGTTGTAATTTCAAACTGCGAATACGTGCAGAGAGCAAGAATTTGGCTCCAAAATATGGCTCAAGGGTCGGATTTTGGAGGTTTGGGTTATTTTGAAAACTGCAGGGAGGGTTTAGACAAAATGTGATCCATCGCCGCTCTCAGTAATTGGCATATTTTTGGTATAAAAATCGTAATTTCAAACTGCGAATACCTGCAGAGAGCCAGAATTTGGCTCCAAAATATGGCCCATGCGTCGAATTTGGGACGTTTGTGATATTTTGAAAATTGCAAGGTGGGTTTGGGCAAAATGCGACCCATCGCCGCTCTCAGTGATTAGCATATTTTCAGTATAAAAAGTAGTAATTTCAAACTTCGAATACGTGCAGAGAGCAAGAATTTGGCTCCAAAATATTGCTCATGGGTTGAATTTGGGATGCTTAGGATATTTTGAAAACTGCAGGGAGGGTATGGGCAAAATGTGATCCATCGCCGTTTTCAGTAATTGGCATATTTTCGGTAAAAAAAAGTCGTAATTTCAAACTGCGAATACGTGCAGAGTCGGAATTTGGCTCCAAAATATGGCTCAAGGGTCGAACTGGGGATGTTAGGGATATTTTGAAAACTGCAGGGAGGGTTTGGGCAAAATGTGATCCATCGCTGCATTCAGTAATTGGCTTATTTTCAGTATAAAATGTCGTAATTTAAACCGGCGAATACGTACAGAGAGCCAGAATCTGACCCCAAAATATGGCTCAAGCTTCGAATTTGGGATGTTTGGGATATTTTAAAATCTGCAGGGAGGGTTTAGGCAAAAAGAGATCCATCGCCGCTTTCAGTAATTTGCATTTTCTCTATATAAAAATTCGTAATTTCAAACTGCGTATACATGCAGAGAGCCAGAATTTGGCTCCAAAATATGGCTCAATAGTCGAATTTGGGACGTTTGGGATATTTTGAAAACTGCAGGGGGGGGGGGTCGGGCAAAATGGGACCCATCACTGCTCTCAGTAATTAGCATATTTTCAGTATAAAAAGTCGTAATTTCAAACTGCGAATACGTGCTGAGAGCAAGAATTTGCCTCCAAAATATGGCTCAAGCGTCGAATTTGGGATGTTTGGGATTTTTTGAAAACTGCAGGGAGGGTTTGGGCAAAATGTGATCCATCGCCGCTTTCATTAATTGGCATATTTTCAGTATAAAAAATCGTAATTTAATTCGGCGAATACGTACAGAGACAGAATTTGGCTCCAAAATATTGCTCAAACATCGAATTTGGAATGTTTGGGATATTTTAAAAACTGAGAGAGGGTTTGGGCAAAATGTGATCCATCGCAGCTTTCAGTAATTGGCATTTTTTCGGTATAATAAGTAGTAATTTCAAACTGCGAGTACATGTAGAGAGCCAGAATTTGGATCCAAAATATGGTTCAAGAGTCGAATTTGGGATGTTTGGGATATTTTGGAAACTGCAAGGAGGGTTTGGTAAAAATGTGATCCATCGGTGCTTTCAATATTTGGCATTATTTCGGTATAAAAATTCGTAATTTCAAAGTGCGAATACGCGCAGAGAGACAGAATTTGGCTCCAAAATATGGCTCAAGGGTCGAATTTGGGATGTTTGGGATATTTTGAAACCTGCATGTGGGTTTGGGCAAAATGTGACCCATCGCCGCTCTCCGTAATTGGCACATTTTCTGTATAAAAATCATAATTTCAAACAGCGAATACGTGCTGAGAGCCAAAACTTGGCTCCAAAATATGTCTCAAGCGTCGAATTTGGGATGTTTAGGATATTATGAAAACTGCAGGGAGGGTTTGGGCAAAATATGACCCATTGCCGCTCTCAGTAATTGGCATATATTCGGTATAAATGTCGTAATTGTAAACTGCGAATACTTGCAGAGAGCGAGAATTTGGCTCCAAAATATGGTTCAAGCCTCAAATTTGGGATGTTTGGGATATTTTAAAAACTGTAAGGAGGGTTTGAGCAAAATGTGATCCTTCGCTGCTTTCAGTAATTGGCATATTTTCGGTATAAAAAGTCGTAATTTCAAACTGCGAATACGTGCATCAAGACAGAATTTGGCTCCAAATTATAGCTCAAGTGTTGAATTTGGAACGTTTGGGATATTTTGAAAACTGCAGAGGAGGTTCAGGCGAAATGTGAACCCATCGCCGCTCTCAGTAATTAGCATATTTTCAGTATAAAACGTCATAATTTCAAACTGCGAATACGTGCAGAGAGCAAAAATTTGGCTCAAAAACCTAGCTCAATGGTCAGTTTGGGATGTTTGGGATATTTTGAAAACTGCAGGGAGGGTTTCGGCAAAATGTGATCCATCGCCGCTTACAGTAATTGGCATTTTTTTCGGTATAAAAGGTCTTAAATTCAAACTGCGAATACGTATAGAGAGGCAAAATTTGGCTCCAAAATATGGTTCAAGGGTCGAAATTGGGATGTTTAGGATATTTTGAAAACTGCACGGGGTTTTGAGCAAAATGTGACCCATCGCCGCTCTCAGTAATTAGCACATTTTCGGTATAAAATTCATAGTTTAAAACTGCGAATACGTGCAGAGAGCTAGAATTTGGCTACAAAATATGGATCAAGCTTCGAATTTGGGATGTTTAGGATATTGTGAAAACTGCAGGGAGGGTTTGGGCAAAATATGACCCATTGCCGCTCTCAGTAATTGGCATATATTCGGTATAAATGTCGTAATTGTAAACTGCGAATACTTGCAGAGAGCGAGAATTTGGCTCCAAAATATGGTTCAAGCCTCAAATTTGGGATGTTTGGGATATTTTAAAAACTGTAAGGAGGGTTTGAGCAAAATGTGATCCTTCGCTGCTTTCAGTAATTGGCATATATTCGGTATAAAAAGTCGTAGTTTCAAACTGAGAATATGTGCAGAAAGCTAGAATTTGGCTCCAAAATATAGCTCAAGCATCGAATTTGGGGCGTTTGGGATATTTTGAAAACTGCAGAGAGGGTTCGGGCAAAATGTGACCCATCGCCGCTCTCAGTAATTAGCATATTATCAGTATAAAACGTAGAAATTTCAAACTGCGAATACTTGCAGAGAGCAAGAATTTGGCTCCAAAATATAGCTCAAGGGTCGGATTTGGGTTGTTTGGGATATTTTGAAAACTGCAGGGAGAGTTTGGGCAAAATGTGATCCATCGCCGCTCTCAGCAATTGGCATATTTTCGGTATAAAAGGTCGTAGTTTCAAACTGCGATTATGTGCAGAGAGCCAGAATTTGGCTCCAAAATATGGCTCAAGCGTTCAATTTGGGATGTTTGGGATATTTTGAAAACTGCAGAGAGGGTTTGGGCAAAATGTGATCCATATCCGCTTTAAGTAATTAGCATTTTTTCGGTAAAAAATGTCGTAATTTAAAACTGAAAATACGTGCAGAGAGCCAGAATTTGGCTACAAAATGTAACTCAAGGGTCGAATTTGGATGTTTAGGATATTTTGAAAACTGCATGGGGCGTTTGGGCAAAATGTGACTCATCGCCGCTCTCAGGAATATTCATATTTTCGGTATAAAAAGTCGTAATTTCAAACTGTGAATATGTGCAGAGAGCCAGAATTTGGCTCCAAAATATGGCTCAAGGGACAAATTTGGGATGTTTAGGATGTTTTGAAAACTACAGGGAGGGTTTGGGCAAAATGTGACCGATCGCCGCTTTCAGTAATTGGCATATTTTGGGTATAAAATGTCTTAATTTCAAACTGCGAATACGTGCAGAGAGCCACAATTTGGCTCCAAAATATGGCTTAAGGGTCGAATTTGGGATGTTTGGGATATTTTGAAAACTGTAGGGAGGGACTGGGCAAAATGGTGCCCATCGCAGATCTCAGTAATTGGCGTATTTTCGGTATAAAAATTCGTAATTTCAAACTGTGAATACGTACAGAGAGCCAGAATTTCTCTCCAAAATATGGCACAAGTGTCGAATTTGTGATGTTTGGGATGTTTTGAAAACTACAGGGAGGGTTTGGGCAAAATGTGACCGATCGCCGCTTTCAGTAATTGGCATATTTTGGGTATAAAATGTCTTAATTTCAAACTGCGAATACGTGCAGAGAGCCACAATTTGGCTCCAAAATATGGCTTAAGGGTCGAATTTGGGATGTTTGGGATATTTTGAAAACTGTAGGGAGGGACTGGGCAAAATGGTGCCCATCGCAGATCTCAGTAATTGGCGTATTTTCGGTATAAAAATTCGTAATTTCAAACTGTGAATACGTACAGAGAGCCAGAATTTCTCTCCAAAATATGGCACAAGTGTCGAATTTGATATGTTTGAGATGTTTGGGATATTTTGAAAATTGCATGGGGTTTGGGCAAAATGTGACCCATCGCTGCTCTCAGTAATTGGCTAATATTCGGTGTAAAAAGTCGTAATTTCAAACAGCGAATACGTGCTGACAGCCAGAACTTGCCTCCAAAATATGAGTCAAGGGTTGAATTGGGGATGTTTGGGATATTTTGAAAACTGCAGGGAGAGTTTGGGCAAAATGTGAGCCCATCGCCGCTTTCAGTAATTGGCATATTTTCGGTATTAAAAGTCATAATTTCAAATTGCGAATACGTGCAGAGAGCCAGAATTTGGCTACAAAATAGGGCTCAAGGGTCGAATTTGGGATATTTGGATATTTCGAAAACTGCAGGGAGGGTTTGGGCAAAATGTGACCCATCGCAGTTCTCAGTAATTGGCGTATTTTCGGTATAAAAAGTCGTAATTTCAAACTGCGAATACTAGCAGAGAGCCAGAATTTGGCTCCAAATTATGCTTCAAGGGTCGAATTTGTGACGTTTGGGATATTTTGAAAACTGCAGGGAGGGTTTGGGCAAAATGTGATTCATCGACGCTCTAAGTAGTTGGCATATTTTCGGTATAAAACGTCGTAATTTCAAACTGCGAATACGTGCAGAGAGCCAGAACTTGGCTCCAAAATATGGCTCAAGGGTCGAATTTGATATGTTTGAGATGTTTGCGATATTTTGAAAACTGCATAGGGTTTGGGCAAAATGTGACCATTCGCTGCTTACAGTAATTGGCTTATTTTCGGTGTAAAAATCGTAATTTCAAACTGCGAATACGTGCTGACAGTCAGATTTTGCCTCCAAAATATTGCTCAAGGGTCGAATTTGGGATGTTTGGGATATTTTGAAAACTGCAGGGGGGGGTTTGGGCAAAATGTGACCCGTCGCCGGTCTCAGTAATTGGCGTATTTTCGGTAAAAAAAAGTCGTAATTTCAAACAGCGAATACGTGCAGAGGGCCCGAATTTTCCTCCAAAATATGGATCAAGCGTCGAATTAGGGATGTTTGGGATATTTTGAAAAACGCAGGGAGGGTTTGGGCAAAATGTGTCCCCATCGCTGCTTTCAGTAATTGACATATTTTCGGTGTAAAATTCGTAATTTTTAACTGAGTATACGTACAGAGAGCCATAATTTGGCTCCAGAATATAGCTCAAGGGTCGAATTTGGGATGTTTGGGATATTTTGAAAACTGCATTGAGGGTTTGTGCAAAATGTGATTCATCGACGCTTTAAGTAGTTGGCATATTTTCGGTATAAAACGTCGTAATTTCAAACTGCGAATACGTGCAGAGAGCCAGAATTTGGATCCAAAATATGGCTCAAGGGTCGAATTTGATATGTTTGAGATGTTTGGGATATTTTGAAAACTGCATGGGGTTTGGGCAAAATGTGACCCTTCGCCGCTTACAGTAATTGGCTTGTTTTCGGTGTAAAAATCGTAATTTCAAACTGCAAATACGTGCTGACAGCCAAATTATGCCTCCAAAATTTTGCTCAAGGGTCGAATTTGGGATGTTTCGGATATTTTGAAAATTGCAGGGGGGTTTTGGCAAAATGTGAATCATCGCAGTTCTCAGTAATTGGCGTATTTTCGGTATAAAAAGTCGTAATTTCAAACTGCGAATACGTGCAGAGATCCCGAATTTTGCTCCAAAATATGGCTCAAGCGTCGAATTTGGGATGTTTGTGATATTTTGAAAACTACAGGGTGGGTTTGGGCAAAATGTGACCGATCGCCAGTTTCAGTAATTAGCAGATTTTCGGTATAAAAAGTAGTAATTTCAAACTGCGAATACGTGCAGAGAGCCAGAATTTGGCTCCAAAATATGGCTCAAGGGTCGAATTTGGGATGTTTTTGATATTTTGAAAACTGCAGGGGGTTTGGGCAAAATGTGACCCATCGCCGCTTACAGTAATTGGCATATTATCGGTGTAAAAAGTCGTAATTTCAAACTGCGAATACGTGGAGAGATCTAGAATTTGGCTCCAAATTATGCCTCAAGGGTCGAATTTGTGACGTTTGGGATATTTTGAAAACTGCACGGAGGGTTAGGGCAAAATGTGATTCATCGACGCTTACGTAGTTGGCATATTTTCGGTATAAAACGTCGAAATTTGAAGCTACGAATACGTGCAGAGATCTAGAATTTGGCTCCAAATTATAGCTCAAGGGTCGAATTTGGGATGTTTTGGATATTTTGAAAACTGCAGGGGGTTAGGGAAAAATGTGACCCATCGCTGCTCTTAGTAATTGGCATATTTTCGGTGTAAAAATTCGTAATTTCAGACTGCGAATACGTGCTGAGAGCCAGAACTTGCCTCCAAAATATGGCTCAAGGGTCGAATTTGGGATGTTTGGGATATTTTGAAAACTGCTGGGGGTTTGGGCAAAATGTGACTTAATGTTGCTCAGTAATTGGCATATTTTCGGTGTAAACAGTCGTAATTTCAAACTGCAAATACGTGCAGAGAGCCAGAATTTGGCTCCAAAATATGGTTCAGGGGTCGAATTTGGGATGTTTTGGATATTTTTATAACTGCAGGGGGTTTGGGCAAAATGTGACCGATCGCTGCTCACAGTAATTGGTATATTTTCGGTGTAAAAAGTCGTAATTTCAAACTGCGAATAATAGCACAGAGCCAGAATTTGGCTCCAAATTATGCTTCAAGGGTCTAATATGTGACATTTGGGATATTTTGAAAACTGCAGGGAGGGATTGGGCAAAATGTGATTCATCGACGCTCTAAGTAGTTCGCATATTTTCGGTGTAAAACGTCGTAATTTCAAACAGCGAATACGTGCACAGAGCCAGAATTTGGCTCTAAAATATGGCTCAAGGGTCGAATTTGATATGTTTGGGATGTTTTGGATATTTTGACAACTGCATGGGGTTTGGGCAAAATGTGACCCATCGCCGCTTACAGTAATTGGCTTATTTTCGGTGTAAAAATCGTAATTTCAAACTGCGAATACGTGCTGACAGCCAGATTTTGCCTCCAAAATATTGATCAAGGGTCGAATTTGGGATGTTTGGGATATTTTGAAAACTGCAGGGGGGTTTGGGCAAAATGTGACCCGTCCCCGGTCTCAGTAATTGGCGTATTTTCGGTATAAAATATCGTAATTTCAAAATGAGACTCCATGCAGAGATCCCGAATTTTGCTCCAAAATATGGCTGAAGCGTCAAATTTGGGATGTTTGGGATATTTTGAAAACTACAGGGAGGGATTGGGCAAAATGTGACCGATCGCTGCTTTCAGCAATTGGCATATTTTCGGTGTAAAAAGTCGTAATTTCTAACTGCGAATACGTACAGAGAGCCATAATTTGGCTCCAGAATATAGCTCAAGGGCCGAATTTGGGATGTTTGGGATATTTTGAAAACTGCAGGGGGTTTGGACAAAATGTGACCCATCGCCTCTGTCACTAATTGGCATATTTTCGGTGTAAACAGTCGTAATTTCAAACTGCGAATACATGCAGAGAGCCAGAATTTGGCTCCAAATTATGCCTCAAGTGTCGAATTTGGGATGTTTGGGATATTTTTAACACTGCAGAGAGGGATTGAGCAAAATGTGATCCATCGCCGCTCTCAGTAATTTGCATATTTTCGGTATAAAATATCGTAATTTCAAAATGAGAATCCGTGCAGAGATCCCGAATTTTGCTCCAAAATATGGCTCAAGCGTCAAATTTGGGATATTTGGGATATTTTGAAAACTACAGGGAGGGATTGGGCAAATTGTGACCGATCGCCGCTTTCAGTAATTGGCATATTTTCGGTATAAAAAGTCGTAATATCAAACGGCGAGTACTTGCAGAGAGCCAGAATTTGGCTTCAAAATATGGATCAAGGGTCGAATTTGGGATGTTTTAGATATTTTGAAAATTGCAGGGAGGGTTTGGACAAAATGTGATCCATCGCTGCTTTCAGAAATTGGCCTATTTTCGGTATAAATGGTCGTAATTTCAAAATGAGAATCCGTGCAGAGAGACAGAATTTGGCTCTAAAATAGGGCTCAAGGGTCGAATTTGGGATGTTTGGGATATTTCGAAAACTGCAGGGAGGGTTTGGGCAAAATATGACCCATCGCAGTTCTCAGTAATTGGCGTATTTTCGGTTTAAAAATTCGTAATTTCAAACTGAGAATACATGCAGAGATCCCGAATTTTGCTCCAAAATATGGCTCAAGCGTCAAATTTGGGATGTTTGGGATATTTTAAAAACTGCAGGGGGGGTTTGGACAAAATGTGACTCATCGCTGCTTTTATTAATTGGCATATTTTCGGTATTAAAAGTCGTAATTTAAAACTGCAAATATGTGCAAAGAGCTAGAATTTGACTCCAAAATGTGGCTCAAGCGTCGAATTTGGGATGCCTGGGATATTTTGAAAACTGCAGGGAGGGTTTGGGCAAAATGTGACCGATCGAAGCTTTCAGTAATTGCCATATTTTCTGTATAAAAAGTCGTAATTTCAAACTGCGAATACGTGGAGAGAGCAAGAATTTGGCTCCAAAATATGGCTCAATGGTCGAATTTTTTATGTTTGGGGTATTTTGAGAACTGCAGGGGGTTTGGGCAAAATGTGACCCATCGCCGCTCACAGTAATTGGCATATTATCGGTGTAAAAAGTCGTAAATTCAAACTGAGAATACTAGCAGAGATCCAGAATTTGGCTCCAAATTATGCCTCAAGGGTCGAATTTGTGACGATTGGGATATTTTAAAAACTGCACGGAGGGTTAGGGGCAAAATGTAATTCATCGACGCTTACGTAGTTGGCATATTTTCGGTATAAAACGTCGTAATTTCAAGCTACGAATACGTGCAGAGATCCAGAATTTGGCTCCAAATTATAGCTCAAGGGTCGAATTTGGAATGTTTTGGATATTTTGAAAACTGCAGGGGGTTTGGGAAAAATGTGACCCATCGCTGCTCTTAGTAATTGGCATATTTTCGGTGTAAAAATTCGTAAATTCAAACTGCGAATACGTGCTGAGAGCTAGAACTTGCCTCCAAAATATGGCTCAAGGGTCGAATTTGGGATGTTTAGGATATTTTCAAAACTGCAGGGGGGTTTGGGCAAAATGTTACCCGTCGATGGTCTCAGTAATTGGCTTATTTTCGCTATAAAAAGTCGTAGCTTCAAACTGCGAATACGTACATAGAGCCCGAATTCTTCTCCAAAATATGGTTCAAGCGCCGAATTTGGGATGTTTGGGATATTTTGAAAACTGCAGGGAGGGTTTGGGCCAAATGTGACCCCTTCGCCGCTTTCAGTAATTGGCATATTTTCGGTATAAAACTTCGTAATTTCAAACTGCGAATACGTGCTGAGAGCCAGAATTTCGCTCCAAAATTTGGCTCAAGGGTCGATTTGGGATTTTTGGGATATTTTGAAAACTGCAGTGGGGTTTGGGCAAAATGTGACCCATTGCCGCTCTAAGTATTTGGCTTATTTTCGGTATAAAAAGTCGTAATTTAAAACTGTGAATACGTGCAGAGAGCCAGAATTTGCCTCCAAAATACGGCTCACGTGTCGAATGTGGGATGTTTGGGATATTTTGAAAACTTCTATTGGGTTTGGGCAAAATTTGACCCATCGCCGCTCTCAGTAATTGGCATATTTTCGGTATAAAAACATGTAATTTCAAATTGCGAATACGAGCAGAGAGCCTAAATTTGCCTCCAGAATATGGCTCAAGGGTCGAATTTGGGATGTTTGGGATATTTTGAAAACTGCAGGGGGGTTTGGGCAGAAGGTGACCCATCGCCTCTGTCAGTAATTGGCATATTTTCGGTATAAAAAGTCTTAATATCAAACTGCGAATTCAAACAGAGAGGCACAATTTGGCTCCAAATTATGCCTCAAGTGTCGAATTTGAGACGTTTGGGATATTTTGAAAACTGCAGAGAGGGTTTGGGCAAAATGTGATCCATCGATGCTCTCAGTAATTGGCATATTTTCGGTATAAAAATCGTAATTTCCAACTGCGAATACGTGCAGAGAGCCAGAATTTGGCTCTAAAATATGACTCAAGGGTCGAATTTTGGATGTTTAAGATATTTTAAAAATTGAAGGGAGGGTTTGGGCAAAATGTGATCCATCGCTGCTTACAGTAATTGGCACATTTTTGGTATAAAAGGTCGTAATTTCATGCTGCGAATCCGTGCAGAGAGCCAGAATTTGGATCCAAAATATGGCTCAAGCGTCGATTTTGGGATGTTTGGGATATTTTGAAAACTGCAGGGGGGGGGTTTGGGAAACTGTGACCGATGTCCGCTCTATGTAATTGGCATATTTTCGGTAAAAAAATTCATAAATTAAAACTGCGAATACGTGCAGAGAGCTACAATTTGGCTCCAAAATATGGCTCAAGCGTCGAATTTGGGATGTTTGGGATACTTTGAAAACTGCATGGGGGTTTTGGGCAAAGTGTGACCCCATCTACGTTCGCAGTAATATCCATATTTTCGGTATAAAAAGTCATAATTTAAAACTGCGAATACGTGCAGAGTGCTAGAATTTGGCTCCAAAATATGGCTCAAGCGTCGAATTTGGGATTTTTGGGATATTTTGAAAACTGAAGTGGGGTTTGGGCAAAATGTGACCCATTGCCGCTCACAGTAATTGGCATATTTTCGGTTATCTTCTTGAGGTTATCTTGAGATAATTTCGGGGCTTTTAAAGTGTCCCCGAGGCCCGGTCCTCGACCAGGCCTCCACCCCCAGCAATCATCCCGTGACATCTGCCTAACACCCAGGTACCTATTTTACTTCAAGGTAACAGGGGCATAGGGTGAAAGAAACTCTGCCCATTGTTTCTCGCCGGCGCCTGGGATCGAACCCAAGACCACAGGATCACAAGTGCAGCGTGCTGTCCTCTCGGTCGACCGGCTCGGTATAAAAAGTCGTAATTTCAAACTGCGAATACGTATTGAGAGCCAGAAAAAAAATCAATGTGTTTGCATTAGAATTAACAAAAATGTTCCTGATTTTCCGTTTATATTACCAATAGAAGATGTACACGTAAAACCGCTCTAATCCAGCTGAAACGTCGTTATAAGCAATAAAAACAAAACTTCTCCCCTTTTCAGAATCTTACTCAGTATTTTAACGAGAAACAAATAGTTGATTGAAAATGAAGTATTTAAGGTTAATTTCTAATCAATTATGTGTTTGTATCATTTTTATCGTATATTTAATGTATTAATAACAATAAACTGAAAATTCACAAAAAACGTGGAAAAACAGCAAAATATTGCCTAATTCGATGATATTTTGTTTAAATCACATAAAGGAAAAGGGGATGATAAACGTCAAAATATTGTTAAAGTCGATGATTTTTAGTACGAAACAAAATGCAAGAAAACTTGCTTAAAATGCAATATTATGCAAAATTCTGGGATATAAAGGCCAAATCACATATCGTGATATTACATGAAATAGTATCGAAATATTGGTAAAAATGAATATATTTACGTAAAATCACACTATATGAAAAACGTGAAAAAGTCACTATTTTACCATATTTGAGGATTTTAACTTCAATTTAAAGAGCAAACTTTTCGTATTACTTAGATCCAAGAAAAGACATATGACAATGTTGTTTCCAATACAAATGATAAAAATCAATGTGTTTTCATTAGAATTAACTAAAATGTTCCTGAGTTTCCGTTTATATTACCAATAGAAGATGTACACGTAAAACCGCTCTAATCCGGCTGAAACGTCGATATATGCAATAAAAACAGAACTTCTCCCCTTTTCAATATCTTACTCAGTATTTTAACGAGAAACAAATTGATAAATGAAAATTAAGTATTTAAGGTAAATTTCTAATCAATTATGTGTTTCCATCATTTTTATCGTATATTTAATGAATTAATAACAATAAACTGAAAATTCACAAAAACGTGAAAAACAGCAAAATATTGCCTAATTCGATGATAGTTTGTTTAAATCACAAAAAGGAAAAGGGGATGATAAACGTGAAAATATTGCTAAATTCGATGATTTTCGTACGAAACAAAATGGAAGAAAACTTCCTTAATATGCAATATTATGCGAAATTCTGAGATTTGAAGGCCAAATCACATATCGTGATACAACATGAAATAGTATCGAAATATTCGTAAAAATGAATATATTTACGTAATCTCAAACTACATGAAAAACGTGAAAAATGTCACTATTATACCAAATTTGAGGATTTTAACTTCGAATCATAAAGCGAGGTTTCGTAATATTTAGATCCAAGAAACGACATATGACAATGTTGTTACCAATACAAATGAAAAAAATCAATGTGTTTGCATTAGAATTAACTAAAATGTTCCTGATTTTCCGTTTATATTACCAATAGAAGATGTACACGTAAAACCGCTCTAATCCAGCTGAAACGTCGTTATAAGCAATAAAAACAAAACTTCTCCCCTTTTCAGAATCTTACTCAGTATTTTAACGAGAAACAAATAGTTGATTGAAAATGAAGTATTTAAGGTTAATTTCTTATCAATTATGTGTTTGTATCATTTTTATCGTATATTTAATGTTTTAATAACAATAAACTGAAAATTCACAAAAAACGTGGAAAAACAGCAAAATATTGCCTAATTCGATGATATTTTGTTTAAATCACATAAAGGAAAAGGGGATGATAAACGTCAAAATATTGTTAAAGTCGATGATTTTTAGTACGAAACAAAATGCAAGAAAACTTGCTTAAAATGCAATATTATGCAAAATTCTGGGATATAAAGGCCAAATCACATATCGTGATATTATATGAAATAGTATCGAAATATTAGTAAAAATGAATATATTTACGTAAAATCACACTATATGAAAAACGTGAAAAAGTCACTATTTTACCATATTTGAGGATTTTAACTTCAAATTAAAGAGCAAACTTTTCGTATTACTTAGATCCAAGAAAAGACATATGACAATGTTGTTTCCAATACAAATGATAAAAATCAATGTGTTTTCATTAGAATTAACTAAAATGTTCCTGAGTTTCCGTTTATATTACCAATAGAAGATGTACACGTAAAACCGCTCTAATCCGGCTGAAACGTCGATATATGCAATAAAAACAGAACTTCTCCCCTTTTCAATATCTTACTCAGTATTTTAACGAGAAACAAATTGATAAATGAAAATTAAGTATTTAAGGTAAATTTCTAATCAATTATGTGTTTCCATCATTTTTATCGTATATTTAATGAATTAATAACAATAAACTGAAAATTCACAAAAACGTGAAAAACAGCAAAATATTGCCTAATTCGATGATAGTTTGTTTAAATCACAAAAAGGAAAAGGGGATGATAAACGTGAAAATATTGCTAAATTCGATGATTTTCGTACGAAACAAAATGGAAGAAAACTTCCTTAATATGCAATATTATGCGAAATTCTGAGATTTGAAGGCCAAATCACATATCGTGATACAACATGAAATAGTATCGAAATATTCGTAAAAATGAATATATTTACGTAATCTCAAACTACATGAAAAACGTGAAAAATGTCACTATTATACCAAATTTGAGGATTTTAACTTCGAATCATAAAGCGAGGTTTCGTAATATTTAGATCCAAGAAACGACATATGACAATGTTGTTACCAATACAAATGAAAAAAATCAATGTGTTTGCATTAGAATTAACTAAAATGTTCCTGATTTTCCGTTTATATTACCAATAGAAGATGTACACGTAAAACCGCTCTAATCCAGCTGAAACGTCGTTATAAGCAATAAAAACAAAACTTCTCCCCTTTTCAGAATCTTACTCAGTATTTTAACGAGAAACAAATAGTTGATTGAAAATGAAGTATTTAAGGTTAATTTCTTATCAATTATGTGTTTGTATCATTTTTATCGTATATTTAATGTTTTAATAACAATAAACTGAAAATTCACAAAAAACGTGGAAAAACAGCAAAATATTGCCTAATTCGATGATATTTTGTTTAAATCACATAAAGGAAAAGGGGATGATAAACGTCAAAATATTGTTAAAGTCGATGATTTTTAGTACGAAACAAAATGCAAGAAAACTTGCTTAAAATGCAATATTATGCAAAATTCTGGGATATAAAGGCCAAATCACATATCGTGATATTATATGAAATAGTATCGAAATATTAGTAAAAATGAATATATTTACGTAAAATCACACTATATGAAAAACGTGAAAAAGTCACTATTTTACCATATTTGAGGATTTTAACTTCAAATTAAAGAGCAAACTTTTCGTATTACTTAGATCCAAGAAAAGACATATGACAATGTTGTTTCCAATACAAATGATAAAAATCAATGTGTTTTCATTAGAATTAACTAAAATGTTCCTGAGTTTCCGTTTATATTACCAATAGAAGATGTACACGTAAAACCGCTCTAATCCGGCTGAAACGTCGATATATGCAATAAAAACAGAACTTCTCCCCTTTTCAATATCTTACTCAGTATTTTAACGAGAAACAAATTGATAAATGAAAATTAAGTATTTAAGGTAAATTTCTAATCAATTATGTGTTTCCATCATTTTTATCGTATATTTAATGAATTAATAACAATAAACTGAAAATTCACAAAAACGTGAAAAACAGCAAAATATTGCCTAATTCGATGATAGTTTGTTTAAATCACAAAAAGGAAAAGGGGATGATAAACGTGAAAATATTGCTAAATTCGATGATTTTCGTACGAAACAAAATGAAAGAAAACTTCCTTAATATGCAATATTATGCGAAATTCTGAGATTTGAAGGCCAAATCACATATCGTGATACAACATGAAATAGTATCGAAATATTCGTAAAAATGAATATATTTACGTAATCTCAAACTTCATGAAAAACGTGAAAAATGTCACTATTATACCAAATTTGAGGATTTTAACTTCGAATCATAAAGCGAGGTTTCGTAATATTTAGATCCAAGAAACGACATATGACAATGTTGTTACCAATACAAATGAAAAAAATCAATGTGTTTGCATTAGAATTAACTAAAATGTTCCTGATTTTCCGTTTATATTACCAATAGAAGATGTACACGTAAAACCGCTCTAATCCAGCTGAAACGTCGTTATAAGCAATAAAAACAAAACTTCTCCCCTTTTCAGAATCTTACTCAGTATTTTAACGAGAAACAAATAGTTGATTGAAAATGAAGTATTTAAGGTTAATTTCTTATCAATTATGTGTTTGTATCATTTTTATCGTATATTTAATGTTTTAATAACAATAAACTGAAAATTCACAAAAAACGTGGAAAAACAGCAAAATATTGCCTAATTCGATGATATTTTGTTTAAATCACATAAAGGAAAAGGGGATGATAAACGTCAAAATATTGTTAAAGTCGATGATTTTTAGTACGAAACAAAATGCAAGAAAACTTGCTTAAAATGCAATATTATGCAAAATTCTGGGATATAAAGGCCAAATCACATATCGTGATATTATATGAAATAGTATCGAAATATTAGTAAAAATGAATATATTTACGTAAAATCACACTATATGAAAAACGTGAAAAAGTCACTATTTTACCATATTTGAGGATTTTAACTTCAAATTAAAGAGCAAACTTTTCGTATTACTTAGATCCAAGAAAAGACATATGACAATGTTGTTTCCAATACAAATGATAAAAATCAATGTGTTTTCATTAGAATTAACTAAAATGTTCCTGAGTTTCCGTTTATATTACCGATAGAAGATGTACACGTAAAACCGCTCTAATCCGGCTGAAACGTCGATATATGCAATAAAAACAGAACTTCTCCCCTTTTCAATATCTTACTCAGTATTTTAACGAGAAACAAATTGATAATTGAAAATTAAGTATTTAAGGTAAATTTCTAATCAATTATGTGTTTGCATCATTTTTATCGTATATTTAATGAATTAATAACAATAAACTGAAAATTCACAAAAACGTGAAAAACAGCAAAATATTGCCTAATTCGATGATAGTTTGTTTAAATCACATAAAGGAAAAGGGGATGATAAACGTGAAAATATTGCTAAATTCGATGATTTTCGTACGAAACAAAATGGAAGAAAACTTCCTTAATATGCAATATTATGCGAAATTCTGAGATTTGAAGGCCAAATCACATATCGTGATACAACATGAAATAGTATCGAAATATTCGTAAAAATGAATATATTTACGTAATCTCAAACTACATGAAAAACGTGAAAAATGTCACTATTATACCAAATTTGAGGATTTTAACCTCGAATCATAAAGCGAGGTTTCGTAATATTTAGATCCAAGAAAAGACATATGACAATGTTGTTACCAATACAAATGAAAAAAAATCAATGTGTTTGCATTAGAATTAACTAAAATGTTCCTGATTTTCCGTTTATTTTACCGATGGAAGATGTACACGTAATGTGTAGGATGTGCTCTAATCCGGCTGAAACGTCGATATATGCAATAAAAACAGAACTTCTCCCCTTTTCAATATCTTACTCAGTTTTTTAACGAAAAACTAATAGTTGATTGAAAATGAAGTATTTAAGTTAAATTTCTAATCAATTATGTGTTTTCATTATTTTTATCGTATATATATTGAATTAATAACAATAAACTGAAAATTCACAAAAACGTGGAAAAAACAACAAAATATTGCCTAATTCGATGATATTTTGTTTAAATCACATAAAGGAAAAGGGGATGATAAACGTCAAAATATTGCTAAATTTGATGATTTTTCGTACGCAACAAAATGCAAGAAAACTTGCTTAAAATGCAATATTATGCGAAATTTTGAGATTTGAAGCCCAAATCACGTATCGTGATATTACATGAAATAGTATCGAAAAATTGGTAAAAATGAATATATTTACGTAATATCAAACTACATGAAAAACGTGAAAAAAGTCACTATTATACCAAATTTGAGGATTTTAACTTCGAATCATAAAGCGAGGTTTCGTAATATTTAGATCCAAGAAACGACATATGACAATGTTGTTGCCAATACAAATGATAAAAATCAATGTGTTTTCATTAGAATTAACTAATATGTTCCTGATTTTCCGTTTATATTACCGATGGAAGATGTACACGTAAAACCGCTCTATTCCGGCTGAAACGTCGATATATGCAATAAAAACCGAACTTCTCCCCTTTTCAATATCTTACTCAGTATTTTAACTAGAAACAAACGGATTATTGAAAATGAAGTATTTAAGGTTGTTATCTAATCAATTATGTGTTTGCATTATTTTTATCGTATACTTAATGAATTAATACCAATAAACTGAAAATTTACAAAAACGTGGAAAAACGGCAAAATATTGCCTAATTCGATGATATTTTGATTAAATCACATAAAGTAAAAGGGGATTGATAAACGTCAAAATATTGCTAAATTCGACGGTTTTTAGTACAAAACAAAATGCAAGAAATTTGCTTAAAAATGCAAACTTTGCAAAATTCTGAGATATGAAGGCTAAATCACATATCGTGAGAAAGCATGAAGTAGAATCGAAATATTGGTATAAACGAATATATTTACGTAAAATCATACTACATGAAAAACGTGAAAAAAGTCACTATTTTACCATATTTGAGGATTTTAACTTCAAATCATAGAGACGGTTTCGTATTATTTAGATTTAAGAAAAGACATATGACAATGCGAAACACATTTTATCATTCCAATACAAATGATATAAATCAATGTGTTTTCATTAGAATTAAATAAAATGTTCCTGATTTTCCGTTTATATTACCGATGGAAGATGTACACGTAAAATCGCTCTAATCCAGCTGAAACGTCGATATATGCAACAAAAACAGAACTTCTCCCCTTTTTAATATCTTAGTCTGTATTTTAACGAGAAACAAATAGTTGATTGAAAATAAAGTATATAAGGGTAATATCTAATCAATTATGTGTTTGCATAATTTTTATCGTATATTTAATGTATTAATAACAATAAACTGAAAAATCACTAAAACGTGGAAAAACAGCAAAATATTGCCTAAATCGATGATATTTTGTTTAAATCACATAAAGGAAAAGGGGAAGATAAACGTGAAAATATTGCTAAATTCGATGATTTTTCGTACGACACAAAATGCAAGAAAACTTGCTTAAAATGCAATATTATGCGAAATTCTGAGATTTGAAGGGCAAATCACATATCGTGATACTACATGAAATAGTACCGAGATATTGGTAAAAATGAATATATTTACGTAATATCAAACTACATGAAAAACCTGAAAAAGTCACTATTATACCAAATTTGAGGATTTTAACTTCGAATCACGGAGCGAGGTTTCGTATTATTTAGATCCAAGAAAAGACATATGACAATGTTGTTTCCAATACAAATGATAAAAATCAATGTGTTTTCATTAGAATTAACTAATATGTTCCTGATTTTCCGTTTATATTACCGATGTAAGATGTACACGTAAAACCGCTCTATTCCGGCTGAAACGTCGATATATGCAATAAAAACCGAACTTTTCCCCTTTTCAATATCTTACTCAGTATTTTAATGAGAAACAAATGGATTATTGAAAATGAAGTATATAAGGTTGTTATCTAATCAATTATGTGTTTGCATTATTTTATCGCATATTTAATGAATTAATACCAATAAACTGAAAATTTTTAAAAACGTGGAAAAACGGCAAAATATTGCCTAATTCGATGATATTTTGTTTAAATCACATAAAGGAAAAGGGGATTGATAAACGTCAAAATATTCCTAAATTCGACGATTTTTAGAACAAAACAAAATGCAAGAAACTTGCTTAAAAAGGCAAACTTTGCGAAATTCTGAGATATGAAGGCCAAATCACATATCGTGAGAAAACTTCAAGTTGAATCGAAATATTGGTACAAACGAATATATTTACGTAAAATCACACTACATGAAAAACGTGAAAAAAGTCACTATTATACCAAATTTGAGGATTTTAACTTCGAATCATGGAGCGAGGTTTCGTATTATTTAGATCCAAGAAAGGACATATGACAATGTTGTTTCCAATACATATAAAAATCTATGTGTTTTCATTAGAATTAACTAATATGTTCCTGATTTTCTGTTAATATTACCGATGGAAGATGTACACTTAAAACGGCTCTAATCCAGCTGAAACGTCGATATATGCAATAAAAACAGAACTTCTCCCCTTTTCAATATCTTAGTCTGTATTTTAACGAGAAACAAATAGTTGATTGAAAATGAAGTATTTAAGTGTAATATCTAATCAATTATGTGTTTGCATCATTTTTATCGTATATATAATGTAATAATAACAATAAACTGAACATTCACCAAAACGTGGAAAAACAGCATAATATTGCCTAATTCGATGATATTTTGTTTAAATCACATAAAGGAAAAGGGGATGATAAACGTGAAAATATTGCTAAATTCAATGATTTTCGTACGACACAAAATGCAAGAAAACTTGCTTAAAATGCAA
This sequence comes from Procambarus clarkii, assembly GCF_040958095.1. Taxonomy (NCBI): domain Eukaryota; kingdom Metazoa; phylum Arthropoda; class Malacostraca; order Decapoda; family Cambaridae; genus Procambarus; species Procambarus clarkii. The sequence continues at coordinate 7,647,177 of NC_091224.1, read as the reverse complement.
TATTATGCGAAATTCTGAGATTGGAAGGCCAAATCACATATCGTGATTTGAAATACTACATGAAATAGTATCGAGATATTGGTAAAAATGGTATTTACGTAATATCAAACTACATGAAAAACGTGAAAAAAGTCACTATTATACCAAATTTGAGGATTTTAACTTCGAATCATGGAGCGAGGTTTCGTATTATTTAGATCCAAGAAAAGACATATGACAATGTTGTTGCCAATACAAATGATAAAAATCAATGTGTTTTCATTAGAATTAACTAATATGTTCCTGATTTTCCGTTTATATTACCGATGGAAGATGTACACGTAAAACCGCTCTATTCCGGCTGAAACGTCGATATATGCAACAAAAACAGAACTTCTCCCCTTTTTAATATCTTACTCAGTATTTTAACTAGAAACAAACGGATTATTGAAAATGAAGTATTTAAGGTTGTTATCTAATCAATTATGTGTTTGCATTATTTTTATCGTATACTTAATGAATTAATACCAATAAACTGAAAATTTACAAAAACGTGGAAAAACGGCAAAATATTGCCTAATTCGATGATATTTTGATTAAATCACATAAAGTAAAAGGGGATTGATAAACGTCAAAATATTGCTAAATTCGACGGTTTTTAGTACAAAACAAAATGCAAGAAATTTGCTTAAAAATGCAAACTTTGCAAAATTCTGAGATATGAAGGCTAAATCACATATCGTGAGAAAGCATGAAGTAGAATCGAAATATTGGTATAAACGAATATATTTACGTAAAATCATACTACATGAAAAACGTGAAAAAAGTCACTATTTTACCATATTTGAGGATTTTAACTTCAAATCATAGAGACGGTTTCGTATTATTTAGATTTAAGAAAAGACATATGACAATGCGAAACACATTTTATCATTCCAATACAAATGATATAAATCAATGTGTTTTCATTAGAATTAAATAAAATGTTCCTGATTTTCCGTTTATATTACCGATGGAAGATGTACACGTAAAATCGCTCTAATCCAGCTGAAACGTCGATATATGCAACAAAAACAGAACTTCTCCCCTTTTTAATATCTTAGTCTGTATTTTAACGAGAAACAAATAGTTGATTGAAAATAAAGTATATAAGGGTAATATCTAATCAATTATGTGTTTGCATAATTTTTATCGTATATTTAATGTACTAATACCAATAAACTGAAAAATCACCAAAACGTGGAAAAACAGCAAAATATTGCCTAAATCGATGATATTTTGTTTAAATCACATAAAGGAAAAGGGGAAGATAAACGTGAAAATATTGCTAAATTCGATGATTTTTCGTACGACACAAAATGCAAGAAAACTTGCTTAAAATGCAATATTATGCGAAATTCTGAGATTGGAAGGCCAAATCACATATCGTGATTTGAAATACTACATGAAATAGTATCGAGATATTGGTAAAAATGGTATTTACGTAATATCAAACTACATGAAAAACGTGAAAAAAGTCACTATTATACCAAATTTGAGGATTTTAACTTCGAATCATGGAGCGAGGTTTCGTATTATTTAGATCCAAGAAAAGACATATGACAATGTTGTTGCCAATACAAATGATAAAAATCAATGTGTTTTCATTAGAATTAACTAATATGTTCCTGATTTTCCGTTTATATTACCGATGGAAGATGTACACGTAAAACCGCTCTATTCCGGCTGAAACGTCGATATATGCAACAAAAACAGAACTTCTCCCCTTTTTAATATCTTACTCAGTATTTTAACTAGAAACAAACGGATTATTGAAAATGAAGTATTTAAGGTTGTTATCTAATCAATTATGTGTTTGCATTATTTTTATCGTATACTTAATGAATTAATACCAATAAACTGAAAATTTACAAAAACGTGGAAAAACGGCAAAATATTGCCTAATTCGATGATATTTTGATTAAATCACATAAAGTAAAAGGGGATTGATAAACGTCAAAATATTGCTAAATTCGACGGTTTTTAGTACAAAACAAAATGCAAGAAATTTGCTTAAAAATGCAAACTTTGCAAAATTCTGAGATATGAAGGCTAAATCACATATCGTGAGAAAGCATGAAGTAGAATCGAAATATTGGTATAAACGAATATATTTACGTAAAATCATACTACATGAAAAAAGTCACTATTTTACCATATTTGAGGATTTTAACTTCAAATCATAGAGACGGTTTCGTATTATTTAGATTTAAGAAAAGACATATGACAATGCGAAACACATTTTATCATTCCAATACAAATGATATAAATCAATGTGTTTTCATTAGAATTAAATAAAATGTTCCTGATTTTCCGTTTATATTACCGATGGAAGATGTACACGTAAAATCGCTCTAATCCAGCTGAAACGTCGATATATGCAACAAAAACAGAACTTCTCCCCTTTTTAATATCTTAGTCTGTATTTTAACGAGAAACAAATAGTTGATTGAAAATAAAGTATATAAGGGTAATATCTAATCAATTATGTGTTTGCATAATTTTTATCGTATATTTAATGTACTAATACCAATAAACTGAAAAATCACCAAAACGTGGAAAAACAGCAAAATATTGCCTAAATCGATGATATTTTGTTTAAATCACATAAAGGAAAAGGGGAAGATAAACGTGAAAATATTGCTAAATTCGATGATTTTTCGTACGACACAAAATGCAAGAAAACTTGCTTAAAATGCAATATTATGCGAAATTCTGAGATTTGAAGGGCAAATCACATATCGTGATACTACATGAAATAGTACCGAGATATTGGTAAAAATGAATATATTTACGTAATATCAAACTACATGAAAAACCTGAAAAAGTCACTATTATACCAAATTTGAGGATTTTAACTTCGAATCATGGAGCGAGGTTTCGTATTATTTAGATCCAAGAAAAGACATATGACAATGTTGTTTCTAATACTAATGATAAAAATCAATGTGTTTTCATTAGAATTAACTAATATGTTCCTGATTTTCCGTTTATATTACCGATGGAAGATGTACACGTAAAACCGCTCTATTCCGGCTGAAACGTCGATATATGCAATAAAAACCGAACTTCTCCCCTTTTCAATATCTTACTCAGTATTTTAACTAGAAACAAACGGATTATTGAAAATGAAGTATTTAAGGTTGTTATCTAATCAATTATGTGTTTGCATTATTTTTATCGTATACTTAATGAATTAATACCAATAAACTGAAAATTTACAAAAACGTGGAAAAACGGCAAAATATTGCCTAATTCGATGATATTTTGATTAAATCACATAAAGTAAAAGGGGATTGATAAACGTCAAAATATTGCTAAAGTCGACGGTTTTTAGTACAAAACAAAATGCAAGAAATTTGCTTAAAAATGCAAACTTTGCAAAATTCTGAGATATGAAGGCTAAATCACATATCGTGAGAAAGCATGAAGTAGAATCGAAATATTGGTATAAACGAATATATTTACGTAAAATCATACTACATGAAAAACGTGAAAAAAGTCACTATTTTACCATATTTGAGGATTTTAACTTCAAATCATAGAGACGGTTTCGTATTATTTAGATTTAAGAAAAGACATATGACAATGCGAAACACATTTTATCATTCCAATACAAATGATATAAATCAATGTGTTTTCATTAGAATTAAATAAAATGTTCCTGATTTTCCGTTTATATTACCGATGGAAGATGTACACGTAAAATCGCTCTAATCCAGCTGAAACGTCGATATATGCAACAAAAACAGAACTTCTCCCCTTTTTAATATCTTAGTCTGTATTTTAACGAGAAACAAATAGTTGATTGAAAATAAAGTATATAAGGGTAATATCTAATCAATTATGTGTTTGCATAATTTTTATCGTATATTTAATGTATTAATAACAATAAACTGAAAAATCACTAAAACGTGGAAAAACAGCAAAATATTGCCTAAATCGATGATATTTTGTTTAAATCACATAAAGGAAAAGGGGAAGATAAACGTGAAAATATTGCTAAATTCGATGATTTTTCGTACGACACAAAATGCAAGAAAACTTGCTTAAAATGCAATATTATGCGAAATTCTGAGATTTGAAGGGCAAATCACATATCGTGATACTACATGAAATAGTACCGAGATATTGGTAAAAATGAATATATTTACGTAATATCAAACTACATGAAAAACCTGAAAAAGTCACTATTATACCAAATTTGAGGATTTTAACTTCGAATCATGGAGCGAGGTTTCGTATTATTTAGATCCAAGAAAAGACATATGACAATGTTGTTTCCAATACAAATGATAAAAATCAATGTGTTTTCATTAGAATTAACTAATATGTTCCTGATTTTCCGTTTATATTACCGATGTAAGATGTACACGTAAAACCGCTCTATTCCGGCTGAAACGTCGATATATGCAATAAAAACCGAACTTTTCCCCTTTTCAATATCTTACTCAGTATTTTAATGAGAAACAAATGGATTATTGAAAATGAAGTATATAAGGTTGTTATCTAATCAATTATGTGTTTGCATTATTTTATCGTATATTTAATGAATTAATACCAATAAACTGAAAATTTACAAAAACGTGGAAAAACGGCAAAATATTGCCTAATTCGATGATATTTTGTTTAAATCACATAAAGGAAAAGGGGATGATAAACGTGAAAATATTGCTAAATTCAATGATTTTCGTACGACACAAAATGCAAGAAAACTTGCTTAAAATGCAATATTATGCGAAATTCTGAGATTGGAAGGCCAAATCACATATCGTGATTTGAAATACTACATGAAATAGTATCGAGATATTGGTAAAAATGGTATTTACGTAATATCAAACTACATGAAAAACGTGAAAAAAGTCACTATTATACCAAATTTGAGGATTTTAACTTCGAATCATGGAGCGAGGTTTCGTATTATTTAGATCCAAGAAAAGACATATGACAATGTTGTTGCCAATACAAATGATAAAAATCAATGTGTTTTCATTAGAATTAACTAATATGTTCCTGATTTTCCGTTTATATTACCGATGGAAGATGTACACGTAAAACCGCTCTATTCCGGCTGAAACGTCGATATATGCAATAGAAACCGAACTTCTCCCCTTTTCAATATCTTACTCAGTATTTTAACTAGAAACAAACGGATTATTGAAAATGAAGTATTTAAGGTTGTTATCTAATCAATTATGTGTTTGCATTATTTTTATCGTATACTTAATGAATTAATACCAATAAACTGAAAATTTACAAAAACGTGGAAAAACGGCAAAATATTGCCTAATTCGATGATATTTTGATTAAATCACAAAAAGTAAAAGGGGATTGATAAACGTCAAAATATTGCTAAATTCGACGGTTTTTAGTACAAAACAAAATGCAAGAAATTTGCTTAAAAATGCAAACTTTGCAAAATTCTGAGATATGAAGGCTAAATCACATATCGTGAGAAAGCATGAAGTAGAATCGAAATATTGGTATAAACGAATATATTTACGTAAAATCATACTACATGAAAAACGTGAAAAAAGTCACTATTTTACCATATTTGAGGATTTTAACTTCAAATCATAGAGACGGTTTCGTATTATTTAGATTTAAGAAAAGACATATGACAATGCGAAACACATTTTATCATTCCAATACAAATGATATAAATCAATGTGTTTTCATTAGAATTAAATAAAATGTTCCTGATTTTCCGTTTATATTACCGATGGAAGATGTACACGTAAAATCGCTCTAATCCAGCTGAAACGTCGATATATGCAACAAAAACAGAACTTCTCCCCTTTTTAATATCTTAGTCTGTATTTTAACGAGAAACAAATAGTTGATTGAAAATAAAGTATATAAGGGTAATATCTAATCAATTATGTGTTTGCATAATTTTTATCGTATATTTAATGTATTAATAACAATAAACTGAAAAATCACTAAAACGTGGAAAAACAGCAAAATATTGCCTAAATCGATGATATTTTGTTTAAATCACATAAAGGAAAAAGGGGAAGATAAACGTGAAAATATTGCTAAACTCGATGATTTTTCGTACGACACAAAATGCAAGAAAACTTGCTTAAAATGCAATATTATGCGAAATTCTGAGATTTGAAGGGCAAATCACATATCGTGATACTACATGAAATAGTACCGAGATATTGGTAAAAATGAATATATTTACGTAATATCAAACTACATGAAAAACCTGAAAAAGTCACTATTATACCAAATTTGAGGATTTTAACTTCGAATCATGGAGCGAGGTTTCGTATTATTTAGATCCAAGAAAAGACATATGACAATGTTGTTTCCAATACAAATGATAAAAATCAATGTGTTTTCATTAGAATTAACTAATATGTTCCTGATTTTCCGTTTATATTACCGATGTAAGATGTACACGTAAAACCGCTCTATTCCGGCTGAAACGTCGATATATGCAATAAAAACCGAACTTTTCCCCTTTTCAATATCTTACTCAGTATTTTAATGAGAAACAAATGGATTATTGAAAATGAAGTATATAAGGTTGTTATCTAATCAATTATGTGTTTGCATTATTTTATCGTATATTTAATGAATTAATACCAATAAACTGAAAATTTTTAAAAACGTGGAAAAACGGCAAAATATTGCCTAATTCGATGATATTTTGTTTAAATCACATAAAGGAAAAGGGGATTGATAAACGTCAAAATATTCCTAAATTCGACGATTTTTAGTACAAAACAAAATGCAAGAAACTTGCTTAAAAAGGCAAACTTTGCGAAATTCTGAGATATGAAGGCCAAATCACATATCGTGAGAAAACTTCAAGTTGAATCGAAATATTGGTACAAACGAATATATTTACGTAAAATCACACTACATGAAAAACGTGAAAAAAGTCACTATTATACCAAATTTGAGGATTTTAACTTCGAATCATGGAGCGAGGTTTCGTATTATTTAGATCCAAGAAAGGACATATGACAATGTTGTTTCCAATACATATAAAAATCTATGTGTTTTCATTAGAATTAACTAATATGTTCCTGATTTTCTGTTAATATTACCGATGGAAGATGTACACTTAAAACGGCTCTAATCCAGCTGAAACGTCGATATATGCAATAAAAACAGAACTTCTCCCCTTTTCAATATCTTAGTCTGTATTTTAACGAGAAACAAATAGTTGATTGAAAATGAAGTATTTAAGTGTAATATCTAATCAATTATGTGTTTGCATCATTTTTATCGTATATATAATGTAATAATAACAATAAACTGAACATTCACCAAAACGTGGAAAAACAGCATAATATTGCCTAATTCGATGATATTTTGTTTAAATCACATAAAGGAAAAGGGGATGATAAACGTGAAAATATTGCTAAATTCAATGATTTTCGTACGACACAAAATGCAAGAAAACTTGCTTAAAATGCAATATTATGCGAAATTCTGAGATTGGAAGGCCAAATCACATATCGTGATTTGAAATACTACATGAAATAGTATCGAGATATTGGTAAAAATGGTATTTACGTAATATCAAACTACATGAAAAACGTGAAAAAAGTCACTATTATACCAAATTTGAGGATTTTAACTTCGAATCATGGAGCGAGGTTTCGTATTATTTAGATCCAAGAAAAGACATATGACAATGTTGTTGCCAATACAAATGATAAAAATCAATGTGTTTTCATTAGAATTAACTAATATGTTCCTGATTTTCCGTTTATATTACCGATGGAAGATGTACACGTAAAACCGCTCTATTCCGGCTGAAACGTCGATATATGCAACAAAAACAGAACTTCTCCCCTTTTTAATATCTTACTCAGTATTTTAACTAGAAACAAACGGATTATTGAAAATGAAGTATTTAAGGTTGTTATCTAATCAATTATGTGTTTGCATTATTTTTATCGTATACTTAATGAATTAATACCAATAAACTGAAAATTTACAAAAACGTGGAAAAACGGCAAAATATTGCCTAATTCGATGATATTTTGATTAAATCACATAAAGTAAAAGGGGATTGATAAACGTCAAAATATTGCTAAATTCGACGGTTTTTAGTACAAAACAAAATGCAAGAAATTTGCTTAAAAATGCAAACTTTGCAAAATTCTGAGATATGAAGGCTAAATCACATATCGTGAGAAAGCATGAAGTAGAATCGAAATATTGGTATAAACGAATATATTTACGTAAAATCATACTACATGAAAAACGTGAAAAAAGTCACTATTTTACCATATTTGAGGATTTTAACTTCAAATCATAGAGACGGTTTCGTATTATTTAGATTTAAGAAAAGACATAAGACAATGCGAAACACATTTTATCATTCCAATACAAATGATATAAATCAATGTGTTTTCATTAGAATTAAATAAAATGTTCCTGATTTTCCGTTTATATTACCGATGGAAGATGTACACGTAAAATCGCTCTAATCCAGCTGAAACGTCGATATATGCAACAAAAACAGAACTTCTCCCCTTTTTAATATCTTAGTCTGTATTTTAACGAGAAACAAATAGTTGATTGAAAATAAAGTATATAAGGGTAATATCTAATCAATTATGTGTTTGCATAATTTTTATCGTATATTTAATGTACTAATACCAATAAACTGAAAAATCACCAAAACGTGGAAAAACAGCAAAATATTGCCTAAATCGATGATATTTTGTTTAAATCACATAAAGGAAAAGGGGAAGATAAACGTGAAAATATTGCTAAATTCGATGATTTTTCGTACGACACAAAATGCAAGAAAACTTGCTTAAAATGCAATATTATGCGAAATTCTGAGATTGGAAGGCCAAATCACATATCGTGATTTGAAATACTACATGAAATAGTATCGAGATATTGGTAAAAATGGTATTTACGTAATATCAAACTACATGAAAAACGTGAAAAAAGTCACTATTATACCAAATTTGAGGATTTTAACTTCGAATCATGGAGCGAGGTTTCGTATTATTTAGATCCAAGAAAAGACATATGACAATGTTGTTGCCAATACAAATGATAAAAATCAATGTGTTTTCATTAGAATTAACTAATATGTTCCTGATTTTCCGTTTATATTACCGATGGAAGATGTACACGTAAAACCGCTCTATTCCGGCTGAAACGTCGATATATGCAACAAAAACAGAACTTCTCCCCTTTTTAATATCTTACTCAGTATTTTAACTAGAAACAAACGGATTATTGAAAATGAAGTATTTAAGGTTGTTATCTAATCAATTATGTGTTTGCATTATTTTTATCGTATACTTAATGAATTAATACCAATAAACTGAAAATTTACAAAAACGTGGAAAAACGGCAAAATATTGCCTAATTCGATGATATTTTGATTAAATCACATAAAGTAAAAGGGGATTGATAAACGTCAAAATATTGCTAAATTCGACGGTTTTTAGTACAAAACAAAATGCAAGAAATTTGCTTAAAAATGCAAACTTTGCAAAATTCTGAGATATGAAGGCTAAATCACATATCGTGAGAAAGCATGAAGTAGAATCGAAATATTGGTATAAACGAATATATTTACGTAAAATCATACTACATGAAAAACGTGAAAAAAGTCACTATTTTACCATATTTGAGGATTTTAACTTCAAATCATAGAGACGGTTTCGTATTATTTAGATTTAAGAAAAGACATATGACAATGCGAAACACATTTTATCATTCCAATACAAATGATATAAATCAATGTGTTTTCATTAGAATTAAATAAAATGTTCCTGATTTTCCGTTTATATTACCGATGGAAGATGTACACGTAAAATCGCTCTAATCCAGCTGAAACGTCGATATATGCAACAAAAACAGAACTTCTCCCCTTTTTAATATCTTAGTCTGTATTTTAACGAGAAACAAATAGTTGATTGAAAATAAAGTATATAAGGGTAATATCTAATCAATTATGTGTTTGCATAATTTTTATCGTATATTTAATGTACTAATACCAATAAACTGAAAAATCACCAAAACGTGGAAAAACAGCAAAATATTGCCTAAATCGATGATATTTTGTTTAAATCACATAAAGGAAAAGGGGAAGATAAACGTGAAAATATTGCTAAATTCGATGATTTTTCGTACGACACAAAATGCAAGAAAACTTGCTTAAAATGCAATATTATGCGAAATTCTGAGATTTGAAGGGCAAATCACATATCGTGATACTACATGAAATAGTACCGAGATATTGGTAAAAATGAATATATTTACGTAATATCAAACTACATGAAAAACCTGAAAAAGTCACTATTATACCAAATTTGAGGATTTTAACTTCGAATCATGGAGCGTGGTTTCGTATTATTTAGATCCAAGAAAAGACATATGACAATGTTGTTTCTAATACTAATGATAAAAATCAATGTGTTTTCATTAGAATTAACTAATATGTTCCTGATTTTCCGTTTATATTACCGATGGAAGATGTACACGTAAAACCGCTCTATTCCGGCTGAAACGTCGATATATGCAATAAAAACCGAACTTTTCCCCTTTTATATATCTTACTCAGTATTTTAACGAGAAACAAATGGATTATTGAAAATAAAGTATATAAGGTTATTATCTAATCAATTATGTGTTTGCATTATTTTATCGTATATTTAATGAATTAATACCAATAAACTGAAAATTTACAAAAACGTGGAAAAACGGCTAAATATTGCCTAATTCGATGATATTTTGTTTAAATCACATAAAGGAAAAGGGGATTGATAAACGTCAAAATATTGCTAAATTCGACGATTTTTAGTACAAAACAAAATGAAAGAAACTTGCTTAAAAAGGCAAACTTTGCGAAATTCTGAGATATGAAGGCCAAATCACATATCGTGAGAAAACTTGAAGTTGAATCGAAATATTGGTACAAACGAATATATTTACGTAAAATCACACTACATGAAAAACGTGAAAAAAGTCACTATTTTACCATATTTGAGGATTTTAACTTCAAATCATAGAGCGAGGTTTCGTATTATTTAGATCCAAGAAAAGACATATGACAATGCGAAACGCATTTTATCATTCCAATACAAATGATAAAAATCAATGTGTTTTCATTAGAATTAACTAAAATGTTCCTGATTTTCCGTTTATATTACCGATGGAAGATGTTCACGTAAAACCGCTTTAATCCAGCTGAAACGTCGATATATGCAATAAAAACAAAAGTTCTCCCCTTTTTAATATCTAAGTCTGTATTTTAACGAGAAACAAATAGTTGATTGAAATTAAAGTATTTAAGGGTAATATCTAATCAATTATGTGTTTGCATCATTTTTATCGTATATTTAATGTATTAATAACAATAAACTGAAAATTCACAAAAACGTGGAAAAACAGCAAAATATTGCCTAATTCGATGATATTTTGTTTAAATCACATAAAGGAAAAGGGGATGATAAACGTGAAAATATTGCTAAATTCGATGATTTTTCGTACGACACAAAATGCAAGAAAACTTGCTTAAAATGCAATATTATGCGAAATTCTGGGATTTGAAGGCCAAATCACATATCGTGATTTGAAATACTACATGAAATAGTATCGAGATATTGGTAAAAATGAATATATTTACGTAATATCAAACTACATGGAAAAACGTGAAAAAAGTCACTCTTATACCAAATTTGATGATTTTAACTTCGAATCATGGAGCGAGGTTTCGTATTATTTAGATCCAAGAAAGGACATATGACAATGTTGCTTCCAATACAAATGATAAAAATCTATGTGTTTTTAATCTATGTGAATTAACTAATATGTTCCTGATTTTCCGTTAATATTACCGATGGAAGATGTACACGTAAAACCGCTCTATTCCGGCTGAAACGTCGATATATGCAATAATAACCGAACTTCTCCCCTTTTCAATATCTTTCTCAGTATTTTAACGAGAAACAAATGGATTATTGAAAATGAAATATTTTAGGTTGTTATCTAATCAATTATGTGTTTGCATTATTTTTACTGTATATTTAATGAATTAATACCAATAAACTGAAAATTTACAAAAACGTGGAAAAACGGCAAAATATTGCCTAATTCGATGATATTTAATTTAAATCACATTGAGGAAAAGGGGATTGATAAACGTCAAAATATTGCTAAATTCGACGATTTTTAGTACAAAACAAATTGCAAGAAACTTGCTTATAAATGCAAACTTTGCGAAATTCTGAGATATGAAGGCCGAATCACATATCGTGAGAAAACATGAAGTAGAATCGAAATATGGGTAAAAACGAATATATTTACGTAAAATCACACTACTTGAAAAACGTGAAAAAGTCACTATTTTACCATATTTGAGGATTTTAACTTCAAATCATAGAGCGAGGTTTCGTATTATTTAGATCCAAAAAAAGACATATGACAATATGTAAAACCGCTCTAATCCAGCTGAAACGTCGATATATGCAATAAAAACAGAACTTCTCCCCTTTTCAATATCTTAGTCTGTATTTTAACGAGAAACAAATAGTTGAATGAAAATAAAGTATTTAAGGGTAATATCTAATCAATTATGTGTTTGCATAGTTTTTATCGTATATTTAATGTATTAATAACAATAAACTGAAAATTCACCAAAACGTGGAAAAACAGCAAAATATTGCCTAATTCGATGATATTTTGTTTATATCACATAAAGGAAAAGAGGATGATAAACGTGAAAATATTGCTAAATTCGATGATTTTTCGTACAACACAAAATGCAAGAAAACTTGCTTAAAATGCAATATTATGCGAAATTCTGAGATTGGAAGGCCAAATCACATATCGTGATTTGAAATACTACATGAAATAGTATCGAGATATTGGTAAAAATGGTATTTACGTAATATCAATCTACATGAAAAACGTGAAAAAAGTCACTATTATACCAAATTTGAGGATTTTAACTTCGAATCATGGAGCGAGGTTTCATATTATTTAGATCCAAGAAAGGACATATGACAATGTTGTTTCCAATACATATGATAAAAATCTATGTGTTTTCATTAGAATTAACTAATATGCTCCTGATTTTCTGTTAATATTACCGATGGAAGATGTACACGTAAAACCGCTCTATTCCGGCTGAAGCGTCGATATATGCAATAATAACCGAACTTCTCCCCTTTTCAATATCTTACTCAGTATTTTAACGAGAAACAAATGGATTATTGAAAATGAAGTATTTAAGGTTGTTATCTAATCAATTATGTGTTTGCATTATTTTATCGTATATTTAATGAATTAATACCAATAAACTGAAAATTTACAAAAACGTGGAAAAACGGCTAAATATTGCCTAATTCGATGATATTTTGTTTAAATCACATAAAGGAAAAGGGGATTGATAAACGTCAAAATATTGCTAAATTCGACGATTTTTAGTACAAAACAAAATGCAAGAAACTTGCTTAAAAAGGCAAACTTTGCGAAATTCTGAGATATGAAGGCCAAATCACATATCGTGAGAAAACTTGAAGTTGAATCGAAATATTGGTACAAACGAATATATTTACGTAAAATCACACTACATGAAAAACGTGAAAAAAGTCACTATTTTACCATATTTGAGGATTTTAACTTCAAATCATAGAGCGAGGTTTCGTATTATTTAGATCCAAGAAAAGACATATGACAATGCGAAACACATTTTATCATTCCAATACAAATGATAAAAATCAATGTGTTTTCATTAGAATTAACTAAAATGTTCCTGATTTTCCGTTTATATTACCGATGGAAGATGTACAGGTAAAACCGCTCTAATCCAGCTGAAACGTCGATATATGCAATAAAAACAAAAGTTCTCCCCTTTTTAATATCTTAGTCTGTAATTTAACGAGAAACAAATAGTTGATTGAAATTAAAGTATTTAAGGGTAATATCTAATCAATTATGTGTTTGCATCATTTTTATCGTATATTTAATGTATTAATAACAAAAAACTGAAAATTCACAAAAACGTGGAAAAACCGCAAAATATTGCCTAATTCGATGATATTTTGTTTAAATCACATAAAGGAAAAGGGGATGATAAACGTGAAAATATTGCTAAATTTGATGATTTTTCGTACGACACAAAATGCAAGAAAACTTGCTTAAAATGCAATATTATGCGAAATTATGGGATTTGAAGGCCAAATCACATATCGTGATTTGAAATACTACATGAAATAGTATCGAGATATTGGTAAAAATGAATATATTTACGTAATATCATGGAAAAACGTGAAAAAAGTCACTCTTATACCAAATTTGATGATTTTAACTTCGAATCATGGAGCGAGGTTTCGTATTATTTAGATCCAAGAAAGGACATATGACAATGTTGCTTCCAATACAAATGATAAAAATCTGTGTTTTCATTAGAATTAACTAATATGTTCCTGATTTTCCGTTAATATTACCGATGGAAGATGTACACGTAAAACCGCTCTATTCCGGCTGAAACGTCGATATATGCAATAATAACCGAACTTCTCCCCTTTTCAATATCTTACTCAGTATTTTAACGAGAAACAAATGGATTATTGAAATGAAGTATTTAAGGTTGTTATCTAATCAATTATGTGTTTGCATTATTTTTACTGTATATTTAATGAATTAATACCAATAAACTGAAAATTTACAAAAACGTGGAAAAACGGCAAAATATTGCCTAATTCGATGATATTTAATTTAAATCACATAAAGGAAAAGGGGATTGATAAACGTCAAAATATTGCTAAATTCGACGATTTTTAGTACAAAACAAATTGCAAGAAACTTGCTTAAAAATGCAAACTTTGCGAAATACTGAGATATGAAGGCCAAATCACATATCGTGAGAAAACATGAAGTAGAATCGAAATATGGGTAAAAACGAATATATTTACGTAAAATCACACTACTTGAAAAACGTGAAAAAAGTCACTATTTTACCATATTTGAGGATTTTAACTTCAAATCATAGAGCGAGGTTTCGTATTATTTAGATCCAAAAAAAGACATATGACAATGCGAAACACATTTTATCATTCCAAAACAAATGATAAAAATCAATGTGTTTTCATTAGAATTAACTAAAATGTTCCTGATTTTCCATTTATATTACCGATGGAAGATGTACACGTAAAACCGCTCTAATCCAGCTGAATCGTCGATATATGCAACAAAAACAGAACTTCTCCCCTTTTCAATATCTTACTCAGTATTTTAACTGGAAACAAATGGTTTATTGAAAATGAAGTATTTAAGGTTGTTATCTAATCAATTATGTGTTTGCATCATTTTTATCGTATATTTAATGTAATAATAACAATAAACTGGAAATTCACCAAAACGTGGAAAAACAGCAAAATATTGCCTAATTCGATGATATTTTGTTTATATCACATAAAGGAAAAGAGGATGATAAATGTTAAAATATTGCTAAATTCGATGATTTTTCGTATAACACAAAATGCAAGAAAACTTGCTTAAAATGCAATACTATGCGAAATTCTGAGATATGAAGGTCATATCACATATCGTGATACTACATGAAATAGTATCGAGATATTGGTAAAAATGAATATATTTACGTAATATCAAACTACATGATAAACGTGAAAAAAGTCACTTTTATACAAAATTTGAGGATTTTAACTTCGAATCATGGAGCGAGGTTTCGTATTATTTAGATCCAAGAAAGACATATGACAATGTTGTTTCCAATACATATGATAAAAATCAATGTGTTTTCATTAGAATTAACTAATATGTTCCTGATTTTCCGTTTATATTACCGATGGAAGATGTACACGTAAAACCGCTCTATTCCGGCTGAAACGTCGATATATGCAATAAAAACCGAACTTTTCCCCTTTTCAATATCTTACTCAGTATTTTAACTAGAAACAATTGGATTATTGAAAAAGAAGTATATAAGGTTGTTATCTAATCAATAATGTGTTTGCATTATTTTTATCGTATATTTAAAGAATTAATACCAATAAACTCAAAATTTACAAAAACGTGGAAAAACGGCAAAATATTGCCTAATTCGATGATATTTTGTTTAAATCACATAAAGGAAAAGGGGATTGATAAACGTCAAAGTATTGCTAAATTCGACGATTTTTAGTACAAAACAAAATGCAAGAAACTTGCTTAAAAATGCAAACTTTGCGAAATACTGAGATATGAATGCCAAATCACATATCGTGAGAAAACATGAAGTAGAATCGAAATATGGGTAAAAACGAATATATTTACGTAAAATCACACTATATGAAAAACGTGAAAAAAAGTCACTATTTTACCATATTTGAGGATTTTAATTTCAAATCATAGAGCGAGGTTTCGTATTATTTAGATCCAAAAAAAGACATATGACAATGCGAAACACATTTTATCATTCCAATACAAATGATAAAAATCAATGTGTTTTCATTAGAATTAACTAAAATGTTCCTGATTTTCCATTTATATTACCGATGGAAGATGTACACGTAAAACCGCTCTAATCCAGCTGAAACGTCGATATATGCAATAAAAACAGAACTTCTCCCCTTTTCAATATCTTAGTCTGTATTTTAACGAGAAACAAATAGTTGATTGAAAATAAAGTATTTAAGGGTAATATCTAATCAATTATGTGTTTGCATCATTTTTATCGTATATTTAATGTATTAATAACAATAAACTGAAAATTCACCAAAACGTGGAAAAACAGGAAAATATTGCCTAATTCGATGATATTTTGTTTATATCACATAAAGGAAAAGAGGATGATAAACGTGAAAATATTGCTAAATTCGATGATTTTTCGTACAACACAAAATGTAAGAAAACTTGCTTAAAATGCAATATTATGCGAAATTCTGAGATTGGAAGGCCAAATCACATATCGTGATACTACATGAAATAGTATCGAGATATTGGTAAAAATGAATATATTTACGTAATATCAAACTACATGAAAAACGTGAAAAAAGTCACTATTATACCAAATTTGAGGATTTTAACTTCGAATCATGGAGCGAGGTTTCTTATTATTTAGATCCAAGAAAAGACATATGACAATGTTGTTGCCAATTCAAATGATAAAAATCAATGTGTTTTCATTAGAATTAACTAATATGTTCCTGATTTTCCGTTTATATTATTGATGGAAGATGTACACGTAAAACCGCTCTATTCCGGCTGAAACGTCGATATATGCAATAAAAACCGAACTTCTCCCCTTTTCAATATCTTACTCAGTATTTTAACTAGAAACAAATGGATTATTGAAAATGAAGTATTTAAGGTTGTTATCTAATCAATTATGTGTTTGCATTATTTTTATCGTATATATAATGAATTAATACCAATAAACTGAAAATTTACAAAAACGTGGAAAAACGGCAAAATATTGCCTAATTCGATGATATTTTGATTAAATCACATAAAGTAAAAGGGGATTGATAAACGTCAAAATATTGCTAAATTCGACGATTTTTAGTACAAAACAAAATGCAAGAAATTTGCTTAAAAATGCAAACTTTGCAAAATTCTGAGATATAAAGGCTAAATCACATATCGTGAGAAAGCATGAAGTAGAATCGAAATATTGGTATAAACGAATATATTTACGTAAAATCATACTACATGAAAAACGTGAAAAATTCACTATTTTACCATATTTGAGGATTTTAACTTCAAATCATAGAGCGAGGTTTCGTATTATTTAGATCCAAGAAAAGACATATGACAATGCGAAACACATTTTATCATTCCAATACAAATGATAAAAATCAATGTGTTTTCATTAGAATTAACTAAAATGTTCCTGATTTTCCCTTTATATTACCGATTGAAGATGTACAGGTAAAACCGCTCTAATCCAGCTGAAACGTCGATATATGCAATAAAAACAAAAGTTCTCCCCTTTTTAATATCTTAGTCTGTATTTTAACGAGAAACAAATAGTTGATTGAAATTAAAGTATTTAAGGGTAATATCTAATCAATTATGTGTTTGCATCATTTTTATCGTATATTTAATGTATTAATAACAAAAAACTGAAAATTCACAAAAACGTGGAAAAACAGCAAAATATTGCCTAATTCGATGATATTTTGTTTAAATCACATAAAGGAAAAGGGGATGATAAACGTGAAATTATTGCTAAATTCGATGATTTTTCGTACGACACAAAATGCAAGAAAACTTGCTTAAAATGCAATATTATGCGAAATTATGGGATTTGAAGGCCAAATCACATATCGTGATTTGAAATACTACATGAAATAGTATCGAGATATTGGTAAAAATGAATATATTTACGTAATATCAAACTACATGGAAAAACGTGAAAAAAGTCACTCTTATACCAAATTTGATGATTTTAACTTCGAATCATGGAGCGAGGTTTCGTATTATTTAGATCCAAGAAAGGACATATAACAATGTTGCTTCCAATACAAATGATAAAAATCTGTGTTTTCATTAGAATTAACTAATATGTTCCTGATTTTCCGTTAATATTACCGATGGAAGATGTACACGTAAAACCGCTCTATTCCGGCTGAAACGTCGATATATGCAATAATAACCGAACTTCTCCCCTTTTCAATATCTTACTCAGTATTTTAACGAGAAACAAATGGATTATTGAAAATGAAGTATTTAAGGTTGTTATCTAATCAATTATGTGTTTGCATTATTTTTACTGTATATTTAATGAATTAATACCAATAAACTGAAAATTTACAAAAACGTGGAAAAACGGCAAAATATTGCCTAATTCGATGATATTTAATTTAAATCACATAAAGGAAAAGGGGATTGATAAACGTCAAAATATTGCTAAATTCGACGATTTTTAGTACAAAACAAATTGCAAGAAACTTGCTTAAAAATGCAAACTTTGCGAAATTCTGAGATATGAAGGCCAAATCACATATCGTGAGAAAACATGAAGTAGAATCGAAATATTGGTAAAAACGAATATATTTACGTAAAATCACACTACTTGAAAAACGTGAAAAAAGTCACTATTTTACCATATTTGAGGATTTTAACTTCAAATCATAGAGCGAGGTTTCGTATTATTTAGATCCAAAAAAAGACATATGACAATGCGAAACACATTTTATCATTCCAATACAAATGATAAAAATCAATGTGTTTTCATTAGAATTAACTAAAATGTTCCTGATTTTCCATTTATATTACCTATGGAAGATGTACACGTAAAACCGCTCTAATCCAGCTGAATCGTCGATATATGCAACAAAAACAGAACTTCTCCCCTTTTCAATATCTTACTCAGTATTTTAACTGGAAACAAATGGTTTATTGAAAATGAAGTATTTAAGGTTGTTATCTAATCAATTGTGTGTTTGCATCATTTTTATCGTATATTTAATGTAATAATAACAATAAACTGTAAATTCACCAAAACGTGGAAAAACAGCAAAATATTGCCTAATTCGATGATATTTTTGTTTATATCACATAAAGGAAAAGAGGATGATAAATGTTAAAATATTGCTAAATTCGATGATTTTTCGTATAACACAAAATGCAAGAAAACTTGCTTAAAATGCAATACTATTCGAAATTCTGAGATATGAAGGTCATATCACATATCGTGATACTACATGAAATAGTATCGAGATATTGGTAAAAATGAATATATTTACGTAATATCAAACTACATGAAAAACGTGAAAAAAGTCACTTTTATACAAAATTTGAGGATTTTAACTTCGAATCATGGAGCGAGGTTTCGTATTATTTAGATCCAAGAAAAGACATATGACAATGTTGTTTCCAATACATATGATAAAAATCAATGTGTTTTCATTAGATAATCAATCAGGAACTAATATGTTCCTGATTTTCCGTTTATATTACCGATGGAAGATGTACACGTAAAACCGCTCTATTCCGGCTGAAACGTCGATATATGCAATAAAAACCGAACTTTTCCCCTTTTCAATATCTTACTCAGTATTTTAACGAGAAACAAATGGATTATTGAAAAAGAAGTATATAAGGTTGTTATCTAATCAATAATGTGTTTGCATTATTTTTATCGTATATTTAATGAATATTAATTCATTAAATAAACTCAAAATTTACAAAAACGTGGAAAAACGGCAAAATATTGCCTAATTCGATGATATTTTGTTTAAATCACATAAAGGAAAAGGGGATTGATAAACGTCAAAGTATTGCTAAATTCGACGATTTTTAGTACAAAACAAATTGCAAGAAACTTGCTTAAAAATGCAAACTATGCGAAATTCTGAGATATGAAGGCCAAATCACATATCGTGAGAAAACATGAAGTAGAATCGAAATATGGGTAAAAACGAATATATTTACGTAAAATCACACTATATGAAAAACGTGAAAAAAAGTCACTATTTTACCATATATGAGGATTTTAACTTCAAATCATAGAGCGAGGTTTCGTATTATTTAGATCCAAAAAAAGACATATGACAATGCGAAACACATTTTATCATTCCAATACAAATGATAAAAATCAATGTGTTTTCATTAGAATTAACTAAAATGTTCCTGATTTTCCATTTATATTACCGATGGAAGATGTACACGTAAAACCGCTCTAATCCAGCTGAAACGTCGATATATGCAATAAAAACAGAACTTCTCTCCTTTTCAATATCTTAGTCTGTATTTTAACGAGAAACAAATAGTTGATTGAAAATAAAGTATTTAAGGGTAATATCTAATCAATTATGTGTTTGCATAATTTTTATCGTATATTTAATGTATTAATAACAATAAACTGAAAATTCACCAAAACGTGGAAAAGCAGCAAAATATTGCCTAATTCGATGATATTTTGTTTATATCACATAAAGGAAAAGAGGATGATAAACGTGAAAATATTGCTAAATTCGATGATTTTTCGTACAACACAAAATGCAAGAAAACTTGCTTAAAATGCAATATTATGCGAAATTCTGAGATTGGAAGGCCAAATCACATATCGTGATTTGAAATACTACATGAAATAGTATCGAGATATTGGTAAAAATGGTATTTACGTAATATCAAACTACATGAAAAACGTGAAAAAAGTCACTATTATACCAAATTTGAGGATTTTAACTTCGAATCATGGAGCGAGGTTTCGTATTATTTAGATCCAAGAAAGGACATATGACAATGTTGTTTCCAATACATATGATAAAAATCTATGTGTTTTCATTAGAATTAACTAATATGTTCCTGATTTTCTGTTAATATTACCGATGGAAGATGTACACGTAAAACCGCTCTATTCCGGCTGAAGCGTCGATATATGCAATAATAACCGAACTTCTCCCCTTTTCAATATCTTACTCAGTATTTTAACGAGAAACAAATGGATTATTGAAAATTAAGTATTTAAGGTTGTTATCTAATCAATTATGTGTTTGCATTATTTTTACTGTATATTTAATGAATTAATACCAATAAACTGAAAATTTACAAAAACGTGGAACAGCGGCAAAATATTACCTAATTCGATGATATTTAGTTTTATTCACATAAAGGAAAAGGGGGATTGATAAACGTCAAAATATTGCTAAATTCGACGACTTTTAGTACAAAACAAATTGCAAGAAACTTGCTTAAAAATGCAAACTTTGCGAAATTCTGAGATATGAAGGCCAAATCACATATCGTGAGAAAACATGAAGTAGAATCGAAATATTGGTAAAAACGAATATATTTACGTAAAATTACACTACATGAAAAACGTGAAAAAAGTCACTATTTTACCATATTTGAGGATTTTAACTTCAAATCATAGAGCGAGGTTTCGTATTATTTAGATCCAAAAAAAGACATATGACAATGCAAAACACATTTTATCATTCCAATACAAATGATAAAAATCAATGTGTTTTCATTAGAATTAACTAAAATGTTCCTGATTTTCCGTTTATTATACCGATGGAAGATGTACACTTAAAACCGCTCTAATCCAGCTGAAACGTCGATATATGCAATAAAAACAGAACTTCTCCCCTTTTCAATATCTTAGTCTGTATTTTAACGAGAAACAAATAGTTGATTGAAAATAAAGTATTTAAGGGTAATATCTAATCAATTATGTGTTTGCATCATTTTTATCGTATATTTAATGTAATAATAACAATAAACTGAAAATTCACCAAAACGTGGAAAAACAGCAAAATATTGCCTAATTCGATGATATTTTTTTAAATCACATAAAGGAAAAGGGGATGATAAACGTAAAAATATTGCTAAATCCGATGATTTTTCGTACGACACAAAATGCAAGAAAACTTGCTTAAAATGCAATATTATGCGAAATTCTGAGATTTGAAGGCCAAATCACATATCGTGATACTACATAAAATAGTATCGAGATATTGGTAAAAATGAATATATTTACGTAATATCAAACTACATGAAAAACGTGAAAAAAGTCACTATTATACCAAATTTGAGGATTTTAACTTCGAATCATGGAGCGAGGTTTCATATTATTTAGATCCAAGAAAAGACATATGACAATGTTGTTGCCAATTCAAATGATAAAAATCAATGTGTTTTCATTAGAATTAACTAATATGTTCCTGATTTTCCGTTTATATTACCGATGGAAGATGTACACGTAAAACCGCTCTATTCCGGCTGAAACGTCGATATATGCAATAAAAACCGAACTTCTCCCCTTTTCAATATCTTACTCAGTATTTTAACTAGAAACAAATGGATTATTGAAAATGAAGTATTTTAGGTTGTTATCTAATCAATTATGTGTTTGCATTATTTTTATCGTATATTTAATGAATTAATACCAATAAACTGAAAATTTACAAAAACGTGGAAAAACGGCAAAATATTGCCTAATTCGATGATATTTTGATTAAATCACATAAAGTAAAAGGGGATTGATAAACGTCAAAATATTGCTAAATTCGACGATTTTTAGTACAAAACAAAATGCAAGAAATTTGCTTAAAAATGCAAACTTTGCAAAATTCTGAGATATAAAGGCTAAATCACATATCGTGAGAAAGCATGAAGTAGAATCGAAATATTGGTATAAACGAATATATTTACGTAAAATCATACTACATGAAAAACGTGAAAAATTCACTATTTTACCATATTTCAGGATTTTAACTTCAAATCATAGAGCGAGGTTTCGTATTATTTAGATCCAAGAAA
Organism: Procambarus clarkii; assembly: GCF_040958095.1. Taxonomy (NCBI): domain Eukaryota; kingdom Metazoa; phylum Arthropoda; class Malacostraca; order Decapoda; family Cambaridae; genus Procambarus; species Procambarus clarkii. The sequence goes on along the minus strand of NC_091224.1, from coordinate 7,623,942 downwards.
AGACATATGACAATGCGAAACACATTTTATCATTCCAATACAAATGATAAAAATCAATGTGTTTTCATTAGAATTAACTAAAATGTTCCTGATTTTCCCTTTATATTACCGATTGAAGATGTACAGGTAAAACCGCTCTAATCCAGCTGAAACGTCGATATATGCAATAAAAACAAAAGTTCTCCCCTTTTTAATATCTTAGTCTGTATTTTAACGAGAAACAAATAGTTGATTGAAATTAAAGTATTTAAGGGTAATATCTAATCAATTATGTGTTTGCATCATTTTTATCGTATATTTAATGTATTAATAACAAAAAACTGAAAATTCACAAAAACGTGGAAAAACAGCAAAATATTGCCTAATTCGATGATATTTTGTTTAAATCACATAAAGGAAAAGGGGATGATAAACGTGAAAATATTGCTAAATTCGATGATTTTTCGTACGACACAAAATGCAAGAAAACTTGCTTAAAATGCAATATTATGCGAAATTATGGGATTTGAAGGCCAAATCACATATCGTGATTTGAAATACTACATGAAATAGTATCGAGATATTGGTAAAAATGAATATATTTACGTAATATCAAACTACATGGAAAAACGTGAAAAAAGTCACTCTTATACCAAATTTGATGATTTTAACTTCGAATCATGGAGCGAGGTTTCGTATTATTTAGATCCAAGAAAGGACATATAACAATGTTGCTTCCAATACAAATGATAAAAATCTGTGTTTTCATTAGAATTAACTAATATGTTCCTGATTTTCCGTTAATATTACCGATGGAAGATGTACACGTAAAACCGCTCTATTCCGGCTGAAACGTCGATATATGCAATAATAACCGAACTTCTCCCCTTTTCAATATCTTACTCAGTATTTTAACGAGAAACAAATGGATTATTGAAAATGAAGTATTTAAGGTTGTTATCTAATCAATTATGTGTTTGCATTATTTTTACTGTATATTTAATGAATTAATACCAATAAACTGAAAATTTACAAAAACGTGGAAAAACGGCAAAATATTGCCTAATTCGATGATATTTAATTTAAATCACATAAAGGAAAAGGGGATTGATAAACGTCAAAATATTGCTAAATTCGACGATTTTTAGTACAAAACAAATTGCAAGAAACTTGCTTAAAAATGCAAACTTTGCGAAATTCTGAGATATGAAGGCCAAATCACATATCGTGAGAAAACATGAAGTAGAATCGAAATATTGGTAAAAACGAATATATTTACGTAAAATCACACTACTTGAAAAACGTGAAAAAAGTCACTATTTTACCATATTTGAGGATTTTAACTTCAAATCATAGAGCGAGGTTTCGTATTATTTAGATCCAAAAAAAGACATATGACAATGCGAAACACATTTTATCATTCCAATACAAATGATAAAAATCAATGTGTTTTCATTAGAATTAACTAAAATGTTCCTGATTTTCCATTTATATTACCTATGGAAGATGTACACGTAAAACCGCTCTAATCCAGCTGAATCGTCGATATATGCAACAAAAACAGAACTTCTCCCCTTTTCAATATCTTACTCAGTATTTTAACTGGAAACAAATGGTTTATTGAAAATGAAGTATTTAAGGTTGTTATCTAATCAATTGTGTGTTTGCATCATTTTTATCGTATATTTAATGTAATAATAACAATAAACTGGAAATTCACCAAAACGTGGAAAAACAGCAAAATATTGCCTAATTCGATGATATTTTTGTTTATATCACATAAAGGAAAAGAGGATGATAAATGTTAAAATATTGCTAAATTCGATGATTTTTCGTATAACACAAAATGCAAGAAAACTTGCTTAAAATGCAATACTATGCGAAATTCTGAGATATGAAGGTCATATCACATATCGTGATACTACATGAAATAGTATCGAGATATTGGTAAAAATGAATATATTTACGTAATATCAAACTACATGAAAAACGTGAAAAAAGTCACTTTTATACAAAATTTGAGGATTTTAACTTCGAATCATGGAGCGAGGTTTCGTATTATTTAGATCCAAGAAAAGACATATGACAATGTTGTTTCCAATACATATGATAAAAATCAATGTGTTTTCATTAGATAATCAATCAGGAACTAATATGTTCCTGATTTTCCGTTTATATTACCGATGGAAGATGTACACGTAAAACCGCTCTATTCCGGCTGAAACGTCGATATATGCAATAAAAACCGAACTTTTCCCCTTTTCAATATCTTACTCAGTATTTTAACGAGAAACAAATGGATTATTGAAAAAGAAGTATATAAGGTTGTTATCTAATCAATAATGTGTTTGCATTATTTTTATCGTATATTTAATGAATTAATACCAATAAACTCAAAATTTACAAAAACGTGGAAAAACGGCAAAATATTGCCTAATTCGATGATATTTTGTTTAAATCACATAAAGGAAAAGGGGATTGATAAACGTCAAAGTATTGCTAAATTCGACGATTTTTAGTACAAAACAAATTGCAAGAAACTTGCTTAAAAATGCAAACTATGCGAAATTCTGAGATATGAAGGCCAAATCACATATCGTGAGAAAACATGAAGTAGAATCGAAATATGGGTAAAAACGAATATATTTACGTAAAATCACACTATATGAAAAACGTGAAAAAAAGTCACTATTTTACCATATTTGAGGATTTTAACTTCAAATCATAGAGCGAAGTTTCGTATTATTTAGATCCAAAAAAAGACATATGACAATGCGAAACACATTTTATCATTCCAATACAAATGATAAAAATCAATGTGTTTTCATTAGAATTAACTAAAATGTTCCTGATTTTCCATTTATATTACCGATGGAAGATGTACACGTAAAACCGCTCTAATCCAGCTGAAACGTCGATATATGCAATAAAAACAGAACTTCTCTCCTTTTCAATATCTTAGTCTGTATTTTAACGAGAAACAAATAGTTGATTGAAAATAAAGTATTTAAGGGTAATATCTAATCAATTATGTGTTTGCATAATTTTTATCGTATATTTAATGTAATAATAACAATAAACTGAAAATTCACCAAAACGTGGAAAAACAGCAAAATATTGCCTAATTCGATGATATTTTGTTTATATCACATAAAGGAAAAGAGGATGATAAACGTGAAAATATTGCTAAATTCGATGATTTTTCGTACAACACAAAATGCAAGAAAACTTGCTTAAAATGCAATATTATGCGAAATTCTGAGATTGGAAGGCCAAATCACATATCGTGATTTGAAATACTACATGAAATAGTATCGAGATATTGGTAAAAATGGTATTTACGTAATATCAAACTACATGAAAAACGTGAAAAAAGTCACTATTATACCAAATTTGAGGATTTTAACTTCGAATCATGGAGCGAGGTTTCGTATTATTTAGATCCAAGAAAGGACATATGACAATGTTGTTTCCAATACATATGATAAAAATCTATGTGTTTTCATTAGAATTAACTAATATGTTCCTGATTTTCTGTTAATATTACCGATGGAAGATGTACACGTAAAACCGCTCTATTCCGGCTGAAGCGTCGATATATGCAATAATAACCGAACTTCTCCCCTTTTCAATATCTTACTCAGTATTTTAACGAGAAACAAATGGATTATTGAAAATTAAGTATTTAAGGTTGTTATCTAATCAATTATGTGTTTGCATTATTTTTACTGTATATTTAATGAATTAATACCAATAAACTGAAAATTTACAAAAACGTGGAACAGCGGCAAAATATTACCTAATTCGATGATATTTAGTTTTAATCACATAAAGGAAAAGGGGGATTGATAAACGTCAAAATATTGCTAAATTCGACGACTTTTAGTACAAAACAAATTGCAAGAAACTTGCTTAAAAATGCAAACTTTGCGAAATTCTGAGATATGAAGGCCAAATCACATATCGTGAGAAAACATGAAGTAGAATCGAAATATTGGTAAAAACGAATATATTTACGTAAAATTACACTACATGAAAAACGTGAAAAAAGTCACTATTTTACCATATTTGAGGATTTTAACTTCAAATCATAGAGCGAGGTTTCGTATTATTTAGATCCAAAAAAAGACATATGACAATGCAAAACACATTTTATCATTCCAATACAAATGATAAAAATAAATGTGTTTTCATTAGAATTAACTAAAATGTTCCTGATTTTCCGTTCATTATACCGATGGAAGATGTACACTTAAAACCGCTCTAATCCAGCTGAAACGTCGATATATGCAATAAAAACAGAACTTCTCCCCTTTTCAATATCTTAGTCTGTATTTTAACGAGAAACAAATAGTTGATTGAAAATAAAGTATTTAAGGGTAATATCTAATCAATTATGTGTTTGCATCATTTTTATCGTATATTTAATGTAATAATAACAATAAACTGAAAATTCACCAAAACGTGGAAAAACAGCAAAATATTGCCTAATTCGATGATATTTTTTTAAATCACATAAAGGAAAAGGGGATGATAAACGTAAAAATATTGCTAAATCCGATGATTTTTCGTTCGACACAAAATGCAAGAAAACTTGCTTAAAATGCAATATTATGCGAAATTCTGAGATTTGAAGGCCAAATCACATATCGTGATACTACATGAAATAGTATCGAGATATTGGTAAAAATGAATATATTTACGTAATATCAAACTACATGAAAAACGTGAAAAAAGTCACTATTATACCAAATTTGAGGATTTTAACTTCGAATCATGGAGCGAGGTTTCATATTATTTAGATCCAAGAAAAGACATATGACAATGTTGTTGCCAATTCAAATGATAAAAATCAATGTGTTTTCATTAGAATTAACTAATATGTTCCTGATTTTCCGTTTATATTACCGATGGAAGATGTACACGTAAAACCGCTCTATTCCGGCTGAAACGTCGATATATGCAATAAAAACCGAACTTCTCCCCTTTTCAATATCTTACTCAGTATTTTAACTAGAAACAAATGGATTATTGAAAATGAAGTATTTAGGTTGTTATCTAATCAATTATGTGTTTGCATTATTTTTATCGTATATTTAATGAATTAATACCAATAAACTGAAAATTTACAAAAACGTGGAAAAAACGGCAAAATATTGCCTAATTCGATGATATTTTGATTAAATCACATAAAGTAAAAGGGGATTGATAAACGTCAAAATATTGCTAAATTCGACGATTTTTAGTACAAAACAAAATGCAAGAAATTTGCTTAAAAATGCAAACTTTGCAAAATTCTGAGATATAAAGGCTAAATCACATATCGTGAGAAAGCATGAAGTAGAATCGAAATATTGGTATAAACGAATATATTTACGTAAAATCATACTACATGAAAAACGTGAAAAATTCACTATTTTACCATATTTGAGGATTTTAACTTCAAATCATAGAGCGAGGTTTCGTATTATTTAGATCCAAGAAAAGACATATGACAATGCGAAACACATTTTATCATTCCAATACAAATGATAAAAATCAATGTGTTTTCATTAGAATTAACTAAAATGTTCCTGATTTTCCCTTTATATTACCGATTGAAGATGTACAGGTAAAACCGCTCTAATCCAGCTGAAACGTCGATATATGCAATAAAAACAAAAGTTCTCCCCTTTTTAATATCTTAGTCTGTATTTTAACGAGAAACAAATAGTTGATTGAAATTAAAGTATTTAAGGGTAATATCAAATCAATTATGTGTTTGCATCATTTTTATCGTATATTTAATGTATTCATAACAAAAAACTGAAAATTCACAAAAACGTGGAAAAACAGCAAAATATTGCCTAATTCGATGATATTTTGTTTAAATCACATAAAGGAAAAGGGGATGATAAACGTGAAAATATTGCTAAATCCGATGATTTTTCGTACGACACAAAATGCAAGAAAACTTGCTTAAAATGCAATATTATGCGAAATTCTGAGATTTGATGGCCAAATCACATATCGTGATACTACATGAAATAGTATCGAGATATTGGTAAAAATGAATATATTTACGTAATATCAAACTACATGAAAAACGTGAAAAAAGTCACTATTATACCAAATTTGAGGATTTTAACTTCGAATCATGGAGCGAGGTTTCGTATTATTTAGATCCAAGAAAAGACATATGACAATGTTGTTGCCAATTCAAATGATAAAAATCAATGTGTTTTCATTAGAATTAACTAATATGTTCCTGATTTTCCGTTTATATTACCGATGGAAGATGTACACGTAAAACCGCTCTATTCCGGCTGAAACGTCGATATATGCAATAAAAACCGAACTTCTCCCCTTTTCAATATCTTACTCAGTATTTTAACTAGAGATAAATGGAGTATTGAAAATTAAGTATTTAAGGTTGTTATCTAATCAATTATGTGTTTGCATTATTTTTATCGTATATTTAATGAATTAATACCAATAAACTGAAAATTTACAAAAACGTGAAAAAACGGCAAAATATTGCCTAATTCGATGATATTTTGATTAAATCACATAAAGTAAAAGGGGATTGATAAACGTCAAAATATTGCTAAATTCGACGATTTTTAGTACAAAACAAAATGCAAAAAAACTTTGCAAAATTCTGAGATATGAAGGCTAAATCACATATCTTGAGAAAGCATGAAGTAGAATCGAAATATTGGTATAAACGAATATATTTACGTAAAATCATACTACATGAAAAACGTGAAAAAAGTAACTATTTTACAATATTTGAGGATTTTAACTTCAAATCATAGAGACGGTTTCGTATTATTTAGATTTAAGAAAAGACATATGACAATGCGAAACACATTTTATCATTCCAATACAAATGATATAAATCAATGTGTTTTCATTAGAATTAAATAAAATGTTCCTGATTTTCCGTTTATATTACCGATGGAATATGTACACGTAAAATCGCTCTAATCCAGCTGAAACGTCGATATATGCAACAAAAACAGAACTTCTCCCCTTTTTAATATCTTAGTCTGTATTTTAACGAGAAACAAATAGTTGATTGAAAATAAAGTATATAAGGGTAATATCTAATCAATTATGTGTTTGCATAATTTTTATCGTATATTTAATGTATTAATAACAATAAACTGAAAAATCACCAAAATGTGGAAAAACAGCAAAATATTGCCTAAATCGATGATATTTTGTTTAAATCACATAAAGGAAAAGGGGAAGATGAACGTGAAAATATTGCTAAATTCGATGATTTTTCGTACGACACAAAATGCAAGAAAACTTGCCCTAAATGCAATATTATGCGAAATTCTGAGATTTGAAGGGCAAATCACATATCGTGATACTACATGAAATAGTACCGAGATGAATATATAAAAATGAATATATTTACGTAATATCAAACTACATGAAAAACCTGAAAAAGTCACTATTATACCAAATTTGAGGATTTTAACTTCGAATCATGGAGCGAGGTTTCGTATTATTTAGATCCAAGAAAAGACATATGACAATGTTGTTTCAATACAAATGATAAAAATCAATGTGTTTTCATTAGAATTAACTAATATGTTCCTGATTTTCCGTTTATATTACCGATGTAAGATGTACACGTAAAACCGCTCTATTCCGGCTGAAACGTCGATATATGCAATAAAAACCGAACTTTTCCCCTTTTCAATATCTTACTCAGTATTTTAACGAGAAACAAATGGATTATTGAAAATGAAGTATATAAGGTTGTTATCTAATCAATTATGTGTTTGCATTATTTTATCGTATATATAATGAATTAATACCAATAAACTGAAAATTTACAAAAACGTGGAAAAAACGGCAAAATATTGCCTAATTCGATGATATTTTGTTTAAATCACATAAAGGAAAAGGGGATTGATAAACGTCAAAATATTGCTAAATTCGACGATTTTTAGTACAAAACAAAATGCAAGAAACTTGCTTAAAAAGGCAAACTTTGCGAAATTCTGAGATATGAAGGCCAAATCACATATCGTGAGAAAACTTGAAGTTGAATCGAAATATTGGTTCAAACGAATATATTTACGTAAAATCACACTACATGAAAAACGTGAAAAAGTCACTATTTTACCATATTTGAGGACTTTAACTTCAAATCATAGAGCGAGGTTTCGTATTATTTAGATCCAAGAAAAGACATATGACAATGCGAAACACATTTTATCATTCCAATACAAATGATAAAAATCAATGTGTTTTCATTAGAATTAACTAAAATATTCCTGATTTTCCGTTTATATTACCGATGGAAGATGTACAGGTAAAACCGCTCTAATCCAGCTGAAACGTCGATATATGCAATAAAAACAAAAGTTCTCCCCTTTTTAATATCTTAGTCTGTATTTTAACGAGAAACAAATAGTTGATTGAAATTAAAGTATTTAAGGGTAATATCTAATCAATTATGTGTTTGCATCATTTTTATCGTATATTTAATGTATTAATAACAAAAAACTGAAAATTCACAAAGACGTGGAAAAACAGCAAAATATTGCCTAATTCGATGATATTTTGTTTAAATCACATAAAGGAAAAGGGGATGATAAACGTGAAAATATTGCTAAATTCGATGATTTTTCGTACGACACAAAATGCAAGAAAACTTGCTTAAAATGCAATATTATGCGAAATTCTGAGATTGGAAGGCCAAATCACATATCGTGATTTGAAATACTACATGAAATAGTATCGAGATATTGGTAAAAATGGTATTTACGTAATATCAAACTACATGAAAAACGTGAAAAAAGTCACTATTATACCAAATTTGAGGATTTTAACTTCGAATCATGGAGCGAGGTTTCGTATTATTTAGATCCAAGAAAGGACATATGACAATGTTGTTTCCAATACATATGATAAAAATCTATGTGTTTTCATTAGAATTAACTAATATGTTCCTGATTTTCCGTTTATATTACCGATGGAAGATGTACACGTAAAACCGCTCTATTCCGGCTGAAGCGTCGATATATGCAATAATAACCGAACTTCTCCCCTTTTCAATATCTTACTCAGTATTTTAACGAGAAACAAATGGATTATTGAAAATGAAGTATTTAAGGTTGTTATCTAATCAATTATGTGTTTGCATTATTTTTACTGTATATTTAATGAATTAATACCAATAAACTGAAAATTTACAAAAACGTGGAACAGCTGCAAAATATTACCTAATTCGATGATATTTAGTTTAAATCACATAAAGGAAAAGGGGATTGATAAACGTCAAAATATTGCTAAATTCGACGACTTTTAGTACAAAACAAATTGCAAGAAACTTGCTTAAAAATGCAAACTTTGCGAAATTCTGAGATATGAAGGCCAAATCACATATCGTGAGAAAACATGAAGTAGAATCGAAATATTGGTAAAAACGAATATATTTACGTAAAATCACACTACATAAAAAACGTGAAAAAAGTCACTATTTTACCATATTTGAGGATTTTAACTTCAAATCATAGAGCGAGGTTTCGTATTATTTAGACCAAAAAAAAGACATATGACAATGCAAAACACATTTTATCATTCCAATACAAATGATAAAAATCAATGTGTTTTCATTAGAATTAACTAAAATGTTCCTGATTTTCCGTTTATATTACCGATGGAAGATGTACACTTAAAACCGCTCTAATCCAGCTGAAACGTCGATATATGCAATAAAAACAGAACTTCTCCCCTTTTCAATATCTTAGTCTGTATTTTAACGAGAAACAAATAGTTGATTGAAAATAAAGTATTTAAGGGTAATATCTAATCAATTATGTGTTTGCATCATTTTTATCGTATATTTAATGTAATAATAACAATATACTGAAATTCACCAAAACGTGGAAAAACAGCAAAATATTGCCTAATTCGATAATATTTTTTTTAAATCACATAAAGGAAAAGGGGATGATAAACGTAAAAATATTGCTAAATCCGATGATTTTTCGTACGACACAAAATGCAAGAAAACTTGCTTAAAATGCAATATTATGCGAAATTCTGAGATTTGAAGGCCAAATCACATATCGTGATACTACATGAAATAGTATCGAGATATTGGTAAAAATGAATATATTTACGTAATATCAAACTACATGAAAAACGTGAAAAAAGTCACTATTATACCAAATTTGAGGATTTTAACTTCGAATCATGGAGCGAGGTTTCATATTATTTAGATCCAAGAAAAGACATATGACAATGTTGTTACCAATTCAAATGATAAAAATCAATGTGTTTTCATTAGAATTAACTAATATGTTCCTGATTTTCCGTTTATATTACCGATGGAAGATGTACACGTAAAACCGCTCTATTCCGGCTGAAACGTCGATATATGCAATAAAAACCGAACTTCTCCCCTTTTCAATATCTTACTCAGTATTTTAACTAGAAACAAATGGATTATTGAAAAATGAAGTATTATAAGGTTGTTATCTAATCAATTATGTGTTTGCATTATTTTTATCGTATATTTATTGAATTAATACGAATAAACTGAAAATTTACAAAAACGTGGAAAAACGGCAAAATATTGCCTAATTCGATGATATTTTGATTAAATCACATAAAGTAAAAGGGGATTGATAAACGTCAAAATATTGCTAAATTCGACGATTTTTAGTACAAAACAAAATTGCAAGAAATTTGCTTAAAAATGCAAACTTTGCGAAATTCTGAGATATAAAGGCTAAATCACATATCGTGAGAAAGCATGAAGTAGAATCGAAATATTGGTATAAACGAATATATTTACGTAAAATCATACTACTATGAAAAAGGTGAAAAAATTCACTATTTTACCATATTTGAGGATTTTAACTTCAAATCATAGAGCGAGGTTTCGTATTATTTAGATCCAAGAAAAGACATATGACAATGCGAAACACATTTTATCATTCCAATATAAATGATAAAAATCAATGTGTTTTCATTAGAATTAACTAAAATGTTCCTGATTTTCCCTTTATATTACCGATTGAGGATGTACAGGTTAAACCGCTCTAATCCAGCTGAAACGTCGATATATGCAATAAAAACAGAAAGTTCTCCCCTTTTTAATATCTTAGTCTGTATTTTAACGAGAAACAAATAGTTGATTGAAATTAAAGTATTTAAGGGTAATATCTAATCAATTATGTGTTTGCATCATTTTTATCGTATATTTAATGTATTAATTAACAATAAACTGAAAATTCACAAAAACGTGGAAAAACAGCAAAATATTGCCTAATTCGATGATATTTTGTTTAAATCACATAATGGAAAAGAGGATGATGAACGTGAAAATATTGCTAATTTCGATGATTTTTCGTACGACACAAAATGCAAGAAAACTTGCTTAAAATGCAATATTATGCGAAATTATGGAGATTGGAAGGCAAATCACATATCGTGATTTGAAATACTACATGAAATAGTATCGAGATATTGGTAAAAATGATATATTTACGTAATATCAAACTACATGGAAAAACGTGAAAAAAGTCACTCTTATACCAAATTTGATGATTTTAACTTCGAATCATGGAGCGAGGTTTCGTATTATTTAGATCCAAGAAAGGACATATGACAATGTTGCTTCCAATACATATGATAAAAATCTATGTGTTTTCATTAGAATTAACTAATATGTTCCTGATTTTCCTGTTAATATTACCGATGGAAGATGTACACGTAAAATCGCTCTATTCCGGCTGAAAGCGTCGATATATGCAATAATAACCGAACTTCTCCCCTTTTCAATATCTTACTCAGTATTTTAACGAGAAACAAATGGATTATTGAAAATGAAGTATTTAAGGTTGTTATCTAATCAATTATGTGTTTGCATTATTTTTACTGTATATTTAATGAATTAATACCAATAAACTGAAAATTTACAAAAACGTGGAAAAAGCGGCAAAATATTGCCTAATTCGATGATATTTTAGTTTTAAATCACATAAAGGAAAAGGGGATTGATAAACGTCAAAATATTGCTAAATTCGACGACTTTTAGTACAAAACAAATTGCAAGAAACTTGCTTAAAAAGGCAAACTTTGCGAAATTCTGAGATATGAAGGCCAAATCACATATCGTGAGAAAACATTGAAGTTGAATCGAAATATTGGTACAAACGAATATATTTACGTAAAATTCACACTACATGAAAAACGTGAAAAAAGTCACTATTTTACCATATTTGAGGACTTTAACTTCAAATCATAGAGCGAGGTTTCGTATTATTTAGATCCAAGAAAAGACATATGACAATGCGAAAACACATTTTATCATTCCAATACAAATGATAAAAATCAATGTGTTTTCATTAGAATTAACTAAAATGTTCCTGATTTTCCGTTTATTATACCGATGGAAGATGTACAGGTAAAACCGCTCTAATCCAGCTGAAACGTCGATATATGCAATAAAAACAGAACTTCTCCCCTTTTCAATATCTTAGTCTGTATTTTAACGAGAAACAAATAGTTGATTGAAAATTAAAGTATTTAAGGGTAATATCTAATCAATTATGTGTTTGCATCATTTTTATCGTATATTTAATGTAATAATAACAATAAACTGAAAATTCACCAAAGACGTGGAAAAACAGCAAAATATTGCCTAATTCAATGATATTTTGTTTAAATCACATAAAGGAAAAGGGGATGATAAACGTAAAAATATTGCTAAATCCGATGATTTTTCGTACGACACAAAATGCAAGAAAACTTGCTTAAAATGCAATATTATGCGAAATTCTGAGATTTGAAGGCCAAATCACATATCGTGATACTACATGAAATAGTATCGAGATATTGGTAAAAATGAATATATTTACGTAATATCAAACTACATGAAAAACAGTGAAAAAAGTCACTATTATACCAAATTTGAGGATTTTAACTTCGAATCATGGAGCGAGGTTTCGTATTATTTAGATCCAAGAAAAGACATATGACAATGTTGTTGCCAATTCAAATGATAAAAATCAATGTGTTTTCATTAGAATTAACTAATATGTTCCTGATTTTCCGTTTATATTACCGATGGAAGATGTACACGTAAAACCGCTCTATTCCGGCTGAAACGTCGATATATGCAATAAAAACCGAACTTCTCCCCTTTTCAATATCTTACTCAGTATTTTAACTAGAAATAAATGGAGTATTGAAAATTAAGTATTTAAGGTTGTTATCTAATCAATTATGTGTTTGCATTATTTTATCGTATATTTAATGAATTAATACCAATAAACTGAAAATTTACAAAAACGTGGAAAAACGGCAAAATATTGCCTAATTCGATGATATTTTGATTAAATCACATAAAGTAAAAGGGGATTGATAAACGTCAAAATATTGCTAAATTCGACGATTTTTAGTACAAAACAAAATGCAAGAAATTTGCTTAAAAATGCAAACTTTGCAAAATTCTGAGATATGAAGGCTAAATCACATATCTTGAGAAAGCATTGAAGTTAGAATCGAAATATTGGTATCAAACGAATATATTTACGTAAAATCATACTACATGAAAAACGTGAAAAAAGTAACTATTTTTACAATATTTGAGGATTTTAACTTCAAATCATAGAGACGAGGTTTCGTATTATTTAGATTAAGAAAAGACATATGACAATGCGAAACACATTTTATCATTCCAATACAAATGATATAAATCAATGTGTTTTCATTAGAATTAACTAAAATGTTCCTGATTTTCCGTTTATATTACCGATGGAAGATGTACACGTAAAATCGCTCTAATCCAGCTGAAACGTCGATATAAGCAACAAAAACAGAACTTCTCCCCTTTTTAATATCTTAGTCTGTATTTTAACGAGAAACAAATAGTTGATTGAAAATAAAGTATATAAGGGTAATATCTAATCAATTATGTGTTTGCATAATTTTTATCGTATATTTAATGTATTAATAACAATAAACTGAAAAATTCACCAAAATGTGGAAAAACAGCAAAATATTGCCTAAATCGATGATATTTTGTTTAAATCACATAAAGGAAAAGGGGAAGATAAACGTAAAAATATTGCTAAATTCGATGATTTTTCGTACGACACAAAATGCAAGAAAACTTGCCCTAAATGCAATATTATGCGAAATTCTGAGATTTGAAGGGCAAATCACATATCGTGATACTACATGAAATAGTACCGAGATGAATATATAAAAATGAATATATTTACGTTATATCAAACTACATGAAAAACCTGAAAAAGTCACTATTATACCAAATTTGAGGATTTTAACTTCGAATCATGGAGCGAGGTTTCGTATTATTTAGATCCAAGAAAAGGACATATGACAATGTTGTTTCCAATACAAATGATAAAAATCAATGTGTTTTCATTAGAATTAACTAATATGTTCCTGATTTTCCGTTTATATTACCGATGTAAGATGTACACGTAAAACCGCTCTATTCCGGCTGAAACGTCGATATATGCAATAAAACCGAACTTTTCCCCTTTTCAATATCTTACTCAGTATTTTAACGAGAAACAAATGGATTATTGAAAATGAAGTATATAAGGTTGTTATCTAATCAATTATGTGTTATGATAAAAATCAATGTGTTTTCATTAGAATTAACTAAAATGTTCCTGATTTTCCATTTATATTACCTATGGAAGATGTACACGTAAAACCGCTCTAATCCAGCTGAATCGTCGATATATGCAACAAAAACAGAACTTCTCCCCTTTTCAATATCTTACTCAGTATTTTAACTGGAAACAAATGGTTTATTGAAAATGAAGTATTTAAGGTTGTTATCTAATCAATTGTGTGTTTGCATCATTTTTATCGTATATTTAATGTAATAATAACAATAAACTGGAAATTCACCAAAACGTGGAAAAACAGCAAAATATTGCCTAATTCGATGATATTTTTGTTTATATCACATAAAGGAAAAGAGGATGATAAATGTTAAAATATTGCTAAATTCGATGATTTTTCGTATAACACAAAATGCAAGAAAACTTGCTTAAAATGCAATACTATGCGAAATTCTGAGATATGAAGGTCATATCACATATCGTGATACTACATGAAATAGTATCGAGATATTGGTAAAAATGAATATATTTACGTAATATCAAACTACATGAAAAACGTGAAAAAAGTCACTTTTATACAAAATTTGAGGATTTTAACTTCGAATCATGGAGCGAGGTTTCGTATTATTTAGATCCAAGAAAAGACATATGACAATGTTGTTTCCAATACATATGATAAAAATCAATGTGTTTTCATTAGATAATCAATCAGGAACTAATATGTTCCTGATTTTCCGTTTATATTACCGATGGAAGATGTACACGTAAAACCGCTCTATTCCGGCTGAAACGTCGATATATGCAATAAAAACCGAACTTTTCCCCTTTTCAATATCTTACTCAGTATTTTAACGAGAAACAAATGGATTATTGAAAAAGAAGTATATAAGGTTGTTATCTAATCAATAATGTGTTTGCATTATTTTTATCGTATATTTAATGAATTAATACCAATAAACTCAAAATTTACAAAAACGTGGAAAAACGGCAAAATATTGCCTAATTCGATGATATTTTGTTTAAATCACATAAAGGAAAAGGGGATTGATAAACGTCAAAGTATTGCTAAATTCGACGATTTTTAGTACAAAACAAATTGCAAGAAACTTGCTTAAAAATGCAAACTATGCGAAATTCTGAGATATGAAGGCCAAATCACATATCGTGAGAAAACATGAAGTAGAATCGAAATATGGGTAAAAACGAATATATTTACGTAAAATCACACTATATGAAAAACGTGAAAAAAAGTCACGATTTTACCATATTTGAGGATTTTAACTTCAAATCATAGAGCGAGGTTTCGTATTATTTAGATCCAAAAAAAGACATATGACAATGCGAAACACATTTTATCATTCCAATACAAATGATAAAAATCAATGTGTTTTCATTAGAATTAACTAAAATGTTCCTGATTTTCCATTTATATTACCGATGGAAGATGTACACGTAAAACCGCTCTAATCCAGCTGAAACGTCGATATATGCAATAAAAACAGAACTTCTCCCCTTTTCAATATCTTAGTCTGTATTTTAACGAGAAACAAATAGTTGATTGAAAATAAAGTATTTAAGGGTAATATCTAATCAATTATGTGTTTGCATAATTTTTATCGTATATTTAATGTATTAATAACAATAAACTGAAAATTCACCAAAACGTGGAAAAACAGCAAAATATTGCCTAATTCGATGATATTTTGTTTATATCACATAAAGGAAAAGAGGATGATAAACGTGAAAATATTGCTAAATTCGATGATTTTTCGTACAACACAAAATGCAAGAAAACTTGCTTAAAATGCAATATTATGCGAAATTCTGAGATTGGAAGGCAGAATCACATATCGTGATTTGAAATACTACATGAAATAGTATCGAGATATTGGTAAAAATGGTATTTACGTAATATCAAACTACATGAAAAACGTGAAAAAAGTCACTATTATACCAAATTTGAGGATTTTAACTTCGAATCATGGAGCGAGGTTTCGTATTATTTAGATCCAAGAAAGGACATATGACAATGTTGTTTCCAATACATATGATAAAAATCTATGTGTTTTCATTAGAATTAACTAATATGTTCCTGATTTTCTGTTAATATTACCGATGGAAGATGTACACGTAAAACCGCTCTATTCCGGCTGAAGCGTCGATATATGCAATAATAACCGAACTTCTCCCCTTTTCAATATCTTACTCAGTATTTTAACGAGAAACAAATGGATTATTGAAAATTAAGTATTTAAGGTTGTTATCTAATCAATTATGTGTTTGCATTATTTTTACTGTATATTTAATGAATTAATACCAATAAACTGAAAATTTACAAAAACGTGGAACAGCGGCAAAATATTACCTAATTCGATGATATTTAGTTTTAATCACATAAAGGAAAAGGGGGATTGATAAACGTCAAAATATTGCTAAATTCGACGACTTTTAGTACAAAACAAATTGCAAGAAACTTGCTTAAAAATGCAAACTTTGCGAAATTCTGAGATATGAAGGCCAAATCACATATCGTGAGAAAACATGAAGTAGAATCGAAATATTGGTAAAAACGAATATATTTACGTAAAATTACACTACATGAAAAACGTGAAAAAAGTCACTATTTTACCATATTTGAGGATTTTAACTTCAAATCATAGAGCGAGGTTTCGTATTATTTAGATCCAAAAAAAGACATATGACAATGCAAAACACATTTTATCATTCCAATACAAATGATAAAAATCAATGTGTTTTCATTAGAATTAACTAAAATGTTCCTGATTTTCCGTTTATTATACCGATGGAAGATGTACACTTAAAACCGCTCTAATCCAGCTGAAACGTCGATATATGCAATAAAAACAGAACTTCTCCCCTTTTCAATATCTTAGTCTGTATTTTAACGAGAAACAAATAGTTGATTGAAAATAAAGTATTTAAGGGTAATATCTAATCAATTATGTGTTTGCATCATTTTTATCGTATATTTAATGTAATAATAACAATAAACTGAAAATTCACCAAAACGTGGAAAAACAGCAAAATATTGCCTAATTCAATGATATTTTTTTAAATCACATAAAGGAAAAGGGGATGATAAACGTAAAAATATTGCTAAATCCGATGATTTTTCGTACGACACAAAATGCAAGAAAACTTGCTTAAAATGCAATATTATGCGAAATTCTGAGATTTGAAGGCCAAATCACATATCGTGATACTACATGAAATAGTATCGAGATATTGGTAAAAATGAATATATTTACGTAATATCAAACTACATGAAAAACGTGAAAAAAGTCACTATTATACCAAATTTGAGGATTTTAACTTCGAATCATGGAGCGAGGTTTCGTATTATTTAGATCCAAGAAAAGACATATGACAATGTTGTTGCCAATTCAAATGATAAAAATCAATGTGTTTTCATTAGAATTAACTAATATGTTCCTGATTTTCCGTTTATATTACCGATGGAAGATGTACACGTAAAACCGCTCTATTCCGGCTGAAACGTCGATATATGCAATAAAAACCGAACTTCTCCCCTTTTCAATATCTTACTCAGTATTTTAACTAGAAATAAATGGAGTATTGAAAATTAAGTATTTAAGGTTGTTATCTAATCAATTATGTGTTTGCATTATTTTTATCGTATATTTAATGAATTAATACCAATAAACTGAAAATTTACAAAAACGTGGAAAAACGGCAAAATATTGCCTAATTCGATGATATTTTGATTAAATCACATAAAGTAAAAGGGGATTGATAAACGTCAAAATATTGCTAAATTCGACGATTTTTAGTACAAAACAAAATGCAAGAAATTTGCTTAAAAATGCAAACTTTGCAAAATTCTGAGATATGAAGGCTAAATCACATATCTTGAGAAAGCATGAAGTAGAATCGAAATATTGGTATAAACGAATATATTTACGTAAAATCGTACTACATGAAAAACGTGAAAAAAGTAACTATTTTACAATATTTGAGGATTTTAACTTCAAATCATAGAGACGGTTTCGTATTATTTAGATTTAAGAAAAGATATATGACAATGCGAAACACATTTTATCATTCCAATACAAATGATATAAATCAATGTGTTTTCATTAGAATTAAATAAAATGTTCCTGATTTTCCGTTTATATTACCGATGGAAGATGTACACGTAAAATCGCTCTAATCCAGCTGAAACGTCGATATAAGCAACAAAAACAGAACTTCTCCCCTTTTTAATATCTTAGTCTGTATTTTAACGAGAAACAAATAGTTGATTGAAAATAAAGTATATAAGGGTAATATCTAATCAATTATGTGTTTGCATAATTTTTATCGTATATTTAATGTATTAATAACAATAAACTGAAAAATCACCAAAATGTGGAAAAACAGCAAAATATTGCCTAAATCGATGATATTTTGTTTAAATCACATAAAGGAAAAGGGGAAGATAAACGTAAAAATATTGCTAAATTCGATGATTTTTCGTACGACACAAAATGCAAGAAAACTTGCCCTAAATGCAATATTATGCGAAATTCTGAGATTTGAAGGGCAAATCACATATCGTGATACTACATGAAATAGTACCGAGATGAATATATAAAAATGAATATATTTACGTAATATCAAACTACATGAAAAACCTGAAAAAGTCGCTATTATACCAAATTTGAGGATTTTAACTTCGAATCATGGAGCGAGGTTTCGTATTATTTAGATCCAAGAAAAGACATATGACAATGTTGTTTCCAATACAAATGATAAAAATCAATGTGTTTTCATTAGAATTAACTAATATGTTCCTGATTTTCCGTTTATATTACCGATGTAAGATGTACACGTAAAACCGCTCTATTCCGGCTGAAACGTCGATATATGCAATAAAAACCGAACTTTTCCCCTTTTCAATATCTTACTCAGTATTTTAATGAGAAACAAATGGATTATTGAAAATGAAGTATATAAGGTTGTTATCTAATCAATTATGTGTTATGATAAAAATCAATGTGTTTTCATTAGAATTAACTAAAATGTTCCTGATTTTCCATTTATATTACCTATGAAAGATGTACACGTAAAACCGCTCTAATCCAGCTGAATCGTCGATATATGCAACAAAAACAGAACTTCTCCCCTTTTCAATATCTTACTCAGTATTTTAACTGGAAACAAATGGTTTATTGAAAATGAAGTATTTAAGGTTGTTATCTAATCAATTGTGTGTTTGCATCATTTTTATCGTATAATATGTAATAATAACAATAAACTGGAAATTCACCAAAACGTGGAAAAACAGCAAAATATTGCCTAATTCGATGATATTTTTGTTTATATCACATAAAGGAAAAGAGGATGATAAATGTTAAAATATTGCTAAATTCGATGATTT
This sequence comes from Procambarus clarkii, assembly GCF_040958095.1. Lineage (NCBI taxonomy): Eukaryota > Metazoa > Arthropoda > Malacostraca > Decapoda > Cambaridae > Procambarus > Procambarus clarkii. The sequence goes on along the minus strand of NC_091224.1, from coordinate 7,603,944 downwards.
TTCGTATAACACAAAATGCAAGAAAACTTGCTTAAAATGCAATACTATGCGAAATTCTGAGATATGAAGGTCATATCACATATCGTGATACTACATGAAATAGTATCGAGATATTGGTAAAAATGAATATATTTACGTAATATCAAACTACATGAAAAACGTGAAAAAAGTCACTTTTATACAAAATTTGAGGATTTTAACTTCGAATCATGGAGCGAGGTTTCGTATTATTTAGATCCAAGAAAAGACATATGACAATGTTGTTTCCAATACATATGATAAAAATCAATGTGTTTTCATTAGATAATCAATCAGGAACTAATATGTTCCTGATTTTCCGTTTATATTACCGATGGAAGATGTACACGTAAAACCGCTCTATTCCGGCTGAAACGTCGATATATGCAATAAAAACCGAACTTTTCCCCTTTTCAATATCTTACTCCGTATTTTAACGAGAAACAAATGGATTATTGAAAAAGAAGTATATAAGGTTGTTATCTAATCAATAATGTGTTTGCCTTATTTTTATCGTATATTTAATGAATTAATACCAATAAACTCAAAATTTACAAAAACGTGGAAAAACGGCAAAATATTGCCTAATTCGATGATATTTTGTTTAAATCACATAAAGGAAAAGGGGATTGATAAACGTCAAAGTATTGCTAAATTCGACGATTTTTAGTACAAAACAAATTGCAAGAAACTTGCTTAAAAATGCAAACTATGCGAAATTCTGAGATATGAAGGCCAAATCACATATCGTGAGAAAACATGAAGTAGAATCGAAATATGGGTAAAAACGAATATATTTACGTAAAATCACACTATATGAAAAACGTGAAAAAAAGTCACGATTTTACCATATTTGAGGATTTTAACTTCAAATCATAGAGCGAGGTTTCGTATTATTTAGATCCAAAAAAAGACATATGACAATGCGAAACACATTTTATCATTCCAATACAAATGATAAAAATCAATGTGTTTTCATTAGAATTAACTAAAATGTTCCTGATTTTCCATTTATATTACCGATGGAAGATGTACACGTAAAACCGCTCTAATCCAGCTGAAACGTCGATATATGCAATAAAAACAGAACTTCTCCCCTTTTCAATATCTTAGTCTGTATTTTAACGAGAAACAAATAGTTGATTGAAAATAAAGTATTTAAGGGTAATATCTAATCAATTATGTGTTTGCATAATTTTTATCGTATATTTAATGTATTAATAACAATAAACTGAAAATTCACCAAAACGTGGAAAAACAGCAAAATATTGCCTAATTCGATGATATTTTGTTTATATCACATAAAGGAAAAGAGGATGATAAACGTGAAAATATTGCTAAATTCGATGATTTTTCGTACAACACAAAATGCAAGAAAACTTGCTTAAAATGCAATATTATGCGAAATTCTGAGATTGGAAGGCAGAATCACATATCGTGATTTGAAATACTACATGAAATAGTATCGAGATATTGGTAAAAATGGTATTTACGTAATATCAAACTACATGAAAAACGTGAAAAAAGTCACTATTATACCAAATTTGAGGATTTTAACTTCGAATCATGGAGCGAGGTTTCGTATTATTTAGATCCAAGAAAGGACATATGACAATGTTGTTTCCAATACATATGATAAAAATCTATGTGTTTTCATTAGAATTAACTAATATGTTCCTGATTTTCTGTTAATATTACCGATGGAAGATGTACACGTAAAACCGCTCTATTCCGGCTGAAGCGTCGATATATGCAATAATAACCGAACTTCTCCCCTTTTCAATATCTTACTCAGTATTTTAACGAGAAACAAATGGATTATTGAAAATTAAGTATTTAAGGTTGTTATCTAATCAATTATGTGTTTGCATTATTTTTACTGTATATTTAATGAATTAATACCAATAAACTGAAAATTTACAAAAACGTGGAACAGCGGCAAAATATTACCTAATTCGATGATATTTAGTTTTAATCACATAAAGGAAAAGGGGGATTGATAAACGTCAAAATATTGCTAAATTCGACGACTTTTAGTACAAAACAAATTGCAAGAAACTTGCTTAAAAATGCAAACTTTGCGAAATTCTGAGATATGAAGGCCAAATCACATATCGTGAGAAAACATGAAGTAGAATCGAAATATTGGTAAAAACGAATATATTTACGTAAAATTACACTACATGAAAAACGTGAAAAAAGTCACTATTTTACCATATTTGAGGATTTTAACTTCAAATCATAGAGCGAGGTTTCGTATTATTTAGATCCAAAAAAAGACATATGACAATGCAAAACACATTTTGTCATTCCAATACAAATGATAAAAATCAATGTGTTTTCATTAGAATTAACTAAAATGTTCCTGATTTTCCGTTTATTATACCGATGGAAGATGTACACTTAAAACCGCTCTAATCCAGCTGAAACGTCGATATATGCAATAAAAACAGAACTTCTCCCCTTTTCAATATCTTAGTCTGTATTTTAACGAGAAACAAATAGTTGATTGAAAATAAAGTATTTAAGGGTAATATCTAATCAATTATGTGTTTGCATCATTTTTATCGTATATTTAATGTAATAATAACAATAAACTGAAAATTCACCAAAACGTGGAAAAACAGCAAAATATTGCCTAATTCAATGATATTTTTTTAAATCACATAAAGGAAAAGGGGATGATAAACGTAAAAATATTGCTAAATCCGATGATTTTTCGTACGACACAAAATGCAAGAAAACTTGCTTAAAATGCAATATTATGCGAAATTCTGAGATTTGAAGGCCAAATCACATATCGTGATACTACATGAAATAGTATCGAGATATTGGTAAAAATGAATATATTTACGTAATATCAAACTACATGAAAAACGTGAAAAAAGTCACTATTATACCAAATTTGAGGATTTTAACTTCGAATCATGGAGCGAGGTTTCGTATTATTTAGATCCAAGAAAAGACATATGACAATGTTGTTGCCAATTCAAATGATAAAAATCAATGTGTTTTCATTAGAATTAACTAATATGTTCCTGATTTTCCGTTTATATTACCGATGGAAGATGTACACGTAAAACCGCTCTATTCCGGCTGAAACGTCGATATATGCAATAAAAACCGAACTTCTCCCCTTTTCAATATCTTACTCAGTATTTTAACTAGAAATAAATGGAGTATTGAAAATTAAGTATTTAAGGTTGTTATCTAATCAATTATGTGTTTGCATTATTTTTATCGTATATTTAATGAATTAATACCAATAAACTGAAAATTTACAAAAACGTGGAAAAACGGCAAAATATTGCCTAATTCGATGATATTTTGATTAAATCACATAAATTAAAAGGGGATTGATAAACGTCAAAATATTGCTAAATTCGACGATTTTTAGTACAAAACAAAATGCAAGAAATTTGCTTAAAAATGCAAACTTTGCAAAATTCTGAGATATGAAGGCTAAATCACATATCTTGAGAAAGCATGAAGTAGAATCGAAATATTGGTATAAACGAATATATTTACGTAAAATCATACTACATGAAAAACGTGAAAAAAGTAACTATTTTACAATATTTGAGGATTTTAACTTCAAATCATAGAGACGGTTTCGTATTATTTAGATTTAAGAAAAGACATATGACAATGCGAAACACATTTTATCATTCCAATACAAATGATATAAATCAATGTGTTTTCATTAGAATTAAATAAAATGTTCCTGATTTTCCGTTTATATTACCGATGGAAGATGTACACGTAAAATCGCTCTAATCCAGCTGAAACGTCGATATAAGCAACAAAAACAGAACTTCTCCCCTTTTTAATATCTTAGTCTGTATTTTAACGAGAAACAAATAGTTGATTGAAAATAAAGTATATAAGGGTAATATCTAATCAATTATGTGTTTGCATAATTTTTATCGTATATTTAATGTATTAATAACAATAAACTGAAAATTTACCAAAATGTGGAAAAACAGCAAAATATTGCCTAAATCGATGATATTTTGTTTAAATCACATAAAGGAAAAGGGGAAGATAAACGTAAAAATATTGCTAAATTCGATGATTTTTCGTACGACTCAAAATGCAAGAAAACTTGCCCTAAATGCAATATTATGCGAAATTCTGAGATTTGAAGGGCAAATCACATATCGTGATACTACATGAAATAGTACCGAGATGAATATATAAAAATGAATATATTTACGTAATATCAAACTACATGAAAAACCTGAAAAAGTCACTATAATACCAAATTTGAGGATTTTAACTTCGAATCATGGAGCGAGGTTTCGTATTATTTAGATCCAAGAAAAGACATATGACAATGTTGTTTCCAATACAAATGATAAAAATCAATGTGTTTTCATTAGAATTAACTAATATGTTCCTGATTTTCCGTTTATATTACCGATGTAAGATGTACACGTAAAACCGCTCTATTCCGGCTGAAACGTCGATATATGCAATAAAAACCGAACTTTTCCCCTTTTCAATATCTTACTCAGTATTTTAACGAGAAACAAATGGATTATTGAAAATGAAGTATATAAGGTTGTTATCTAATCAATTATGTGTTTGCATTATTTTATCGTATATTTAATGAATTAATACCAATAAACTGAAAATTTACAAAAACGTGGAAAAACGGCAAAATATTGCCTAATTCGATGATATTTTGTTTAAATCACATAAAGGAAAAGGGGATTGATAAACGTCAAAATATTGCTAAATTCGACGATTTTTAGTACAAAACAAAATGCAAGAAACTTGCTTAAAAAGGCAAACTTTGCGAAATTCTGAGATATGAAGGCCAAATCACATATCGTGAGAAAACTTGAAGTTGAATCGAAATATTGGTACAAACGAATATATTTACGTAAAATCACACTACATGAAAAACGTGAAAAAAGTCACTATTTTACCATATTTGAGGACTTTAACTTCAAATCATAGAGCGAGGTTTCGTATTATTTAGATCCAAGAAAAGACATATGACAATGCGAAACACATTTTATCATTCCAATACAAATGATAAAAATCAATGTGTTTTCATTAGAATTAACTAAAATATTCCTGATTTTCCGTTTATATTACCGATGGAAGATGTACAGGTAAAACTTCTCTAATCCAGCTGAAACGTCGATATATGCAATAAAAACAAAACTTCTCCCCTTTTTAATATCTTAGTCTGTATTTTAACGAGAAACAAATAGTTGATTGAAATTAAAGTATTTGAGGGTAATATCTAATCAATTATGTGTTTGCATCATTTTTATCGTATATTTAATGTATTAATAACAAAAAACTGAAAATTCACAAAGACGTGGAAAAACAGCAAAATATTGCCTAATTCGATGATATTTTGTTTAAATCACATAAAGGAAAAGGGGATGATAAACGTGAAAATATTGCTAAATTCGATGATTTTTCGTACGACACAAAATGCAAGAAAACTTGCTTAAAATGCAATATTATGCGAAATTCTGAGATTGGAAGGCCAAATCACATATCGTGATTTGAAATACTACATGAAATAGTATCGAGATATTGGTAAAAATGGTATTTACGTAATATCAAACTACATGAAAAACGTGAAAAAAGTCACTATTATACCAAATTTGAGGATTTTTACTTCGAATCATGGAGCGAGGTTTCGTATTATTTAGATCCAAGAAAGGACATATGACAATGTTGTTTCCAATACATATGATAAAAATCTATGTGTTTTCACTAGAATTAACTAATATGTTCCTGATTTTCTGTTAATATTACCGATGGAAGATGTACACGTAAAACCGCTCTATTCCGGCTGAAGCGTCGATATATGCAATAATAACCGAACTTCTCCCCTTTTCAATATCTTACTCAGTATTTTAACGAGAAACAAATGGATTATTGAAAATGAAGTATTTAAGGTTGTTATCTAATCAATTATGTGTTTGCATTATTTTTACTGTATATTTAATGAATTAATACCAATAAACTGAAAATTTACAAAAACGTGGAACAGCGGCAAAATATTACCTAATTCGATGATATTTAGTTTAAATCACATAAAGGAAAAGGGGATTGATAAACGTCAAAATATTGCTAAATTCGACGACTTTTAGTACAAAACAAATTGCAAGAAACTTGCTTAAAAATGCAAACTTTGCGAAATTCTGAGATATGAAGGCCAAATCACATATCGTGAGAAAACATGAAGTAGAATCGAAATATTGGTAAAAACGAATATATTTACGTAAAATCACACTACATGAAAAACGTGAAAAAGTCACTATTTTACCATATTTGAGGATTTTAACTTCAAATCATAGAGCGAGGTTTCGTATTATTTAGATCCAAAAAAAGACATATGACAATGCAAAACACATTTTATCATTCCAATACAAATGATAAAAATCAATGTGTTTTCATTAGAATTAACTAAAATGTTCCTGATTTTCCGTTTATATTACCGATGGAAGATGTACACTTAAAACCGCTCTAATCCAGCTGAAACGTCGATATATGCAATAAAAACAGAACTTCTCCCCTTTTCAATATCTTAGTCTGTATTTTAACGAGAAACAAATAGTTGATTGAAAATAAAGTATTTAAGGGTAATATCTAATCAATTATGTGTTTGCATCATTTTTATCGTATATTTAATGTAATAATAACAATAAACTGAAAATTCACCAAAACGTGGAAAAACAGCAAAATATTGCCTAATTCGATGATATTTTTTTAAATCTCATAAAGGAAAAGGGGATGATAAACGTAAAAATATTGCTAAATCCGATGATTTTTCGTACGACACAAAATGCAAGAAAACTTGCTTAAAATGCAATATTATGCGAAATTCTGTGATTTGAAGGCCAAATCACATATCGTGATACTACATGAAATAGTATCGAGATATTGGTAAAAATGAATATATTTACGTAATATCAAACTACATGGAAAAACGTGAAAAAAGTCACTCTTATACCAAATTTGATGATTTTAACTTCGAATCATGGAGCGAGGTTTCGTATTATTTAGATCCAAGAAAGGACATATGACAATGTTGCTTCCAATACAAATGATAAAAATCTATGTGTTTTCATTAGAATTAACTAATATGTTCCTGATTTTCTGTTAATATTACCGATGGAAGATGTATACGTAAAACCGCTCTATTCCGGCTGAAGCGTCGATATATGCAATAATAACCGAACTTCTCCCCTTTTCAATATCTTACTCAGTATTTTAACTAGAAACAAATGGATTATTGAAAATGAAGTATTTAAGGTTGTTATCTAATCAATTATGTGTTTGCATTATTTTTATCGTATATTTAATGAATTAATACCAATAAACTGAAAATTTACAAAAACGTGGAAAAACAGCAAAATATTGCCTAATTCGATGATATTTTGATTAAATCACATAAAGTAAAAGGGGATTGATAAACGTCAAAATATTGCTAAATTCGACGATTTTTAGTACAAAACAAAATGCAAGAAATTTGCCCAAAAATGCAAACTTTGCAAAATTCTGAGATATGAAGGCTAAATCACATATCGTGAGAAAGCATGAAGTAGAATCGAAATATTGGTATAAACGAATATATTTACGTAAAATCATACTACATGAAAAACGTGAAAAAGTCACTATTTTACCATATTTGAGGATTTTAACTTCAAATCATAGAGACGGTTTCGTATTATTTAGATTTAAGAAAAGACATATGACAATGCGAAACACATTTTATCATTCCAATACAAATGATATAAATCAATGTGTTTTCATTAGAATTAACTAAAATGTTCCTGATTTTCCGTTTATATTACCGATGGAAGATGTACATGTAAAATCGCTCTAATCCAGCTGAAACGTCAATATATGCAACAAAAACAGAACTTCTCCCCTTTTTAATATCTTAGTCTGTATTTTAACGAGAAACAAATAGTTGATTGAAAATAAAGTATATAAGGGTAATATCTAATCAATTATGTGTTTGCATAATTTTTATCGTATATTTAATGTATTAATAACAATAAACTGAAAAATCACCAAAACGTGGAAAAACAGCAAAATATTGCCTAAATCGATGATATTTTGTTTAAATCACATAAAGGAAAAGGGGAAGATAAACGTGAAAATATTGCTAAATTCGATGATTTTTCGTACGACACAAAATGCAAGAAAACTTGCTTAAAATGCAATATTATGCGAAATTCTGAGATTTGAAGGGCAAATCACATATCGTGATACTACATGAAATAGTACCGAGATATTGGTAAAAATTAATATATTTACGTAATATCAAACTACATGAAAAACCTGAAAAAGTCACTATTATACCAAATTTGAGGATTTTAACTTCGAATCATGGAGCGAGGTTTCGTATTATTTAGATCCAAGAAAAGACATATGACAATGTTGTTTCCAATACAAATGATAAAAATCAATGTGTTTTCATTAGAATTAACTAATATGTTCCTGATTTTCCGTTTATATTACCGATGTAAGATGTACACGTAAAACCGCTCTATTCCGGCTGAAACGTCGATATATGCAATAAAAACCGAACTTTTCCCCTTTTCAATATCTTACTCAGTATTTTAACGAGAAACAAATGGATTATTGAAAATGAAGTATATAAGGTTGTTATCTAATCAATTATGTGTTTGCATTATTTTATCGTATATTTAATGAATTAATACCAATAAACTGAAAATTTACAAAAACGTGGAAAAACGGCAAAATATTGCCTAATTCGATGATATTTTGTTTAAATCACATAAAGGAAAAGGGGATTGATAAACGTCAAAATATTGCTAAATTCGACGATTTTTAGTACAAAGCAAAATGCAAGAAACTTGCTTAAAAAGGCAAACTTTGCGAAATTCTGAAATATGAAGGCCAAATCACATATCGTGAGAAAACTTGAAGTTGAATCGAAATATTGGTACAAACGAATATATTTACGTAAAATCACACTACATGAAAAACGTGAAAAAAGTCACTATTTTACCATATTTGAGGATTTTAATTTCAAATCATAGAGCGAGGTTTCGTATTATTTAGATCCAAGAAAAGACATATGACAATGCGAAACACATTTTATCATTCCAATACAAATGATAAAAATCAATGTGTTTTCATTAGAATTAACTAAAATGTTCCTGATTTTCCGTTTATATTACCGATGGAAGATGTTCACGTAAAACCGCTCTAATCCAGCTGAAACGTCGATATATGCAATAAAAACAAAAGTTCTCCCCTTTTTAATATCTTAGTCTGTATTTTAACGAGAAACAAATAGTTGATTGAAATTAAAGTATTTAAGGGTAATATCTAATCAATTATGTGTTTGCATCATTTTTATCGTATATTTAATGTATTAATAACAATAAACTGAAAATTCACAAAAACGTGGAAAAACAGCAAAATATTGCCTAATTCGATGATATTTTGTTTAAATCACATAAAGGAAAAGGGGATGACAAACGTGAAAATATTGCTAAATTCGATGATTTTTCGTACGACACAAAATGCAAGAAAACTTGCTTAAAATGCAATATTATGCGAAATTCTGGGATTTGAAGGCCAAATCACATATCGTGATTTGAAATACTACATGAAATAGTATCGAGATATTGGTAAAAATGAATATATTTACGTAATATCAAACTACATGGAAAAAACGTGAAAAAAGTCACTCTTATACCAAATTTGATGATTTTAACTTCGAATCATGGAGCGAGGTTTCGTATTATTTAGATCCAAGAAAAGACATATGACAATGTTGTTTCCAATACAAATGATAAAAATCAATGTGTTTTCATTAGAATTAACTAATATGTTCCTGATTTTCCGTTTATATTACCGATGTAAGATGTACACGTAAAACCGCTCTATTCCGGCTGAAACGTCGATATATGCAATAAAAACCGAACTTCTCCCCTTTTCAATATCTTACTCAGTATTTTAACTAGAAACAAATGGATTATTGAAAATGAAGTATTTAAGGTTGTTATCTAATCAATTATGTGTTTGCATTATTTTTATCGTATATTTAATGAATTAATACCAATAAACTGAAAATTTACAAAAACGTGGAAAAACAGCAAAATATTGCCTAATTCGATGATATTTTGATTAAATCACATAAAGTAAAAGGGGATTGATAAACGTCAAAATATTGCTAAATTCGACGATTTTTAGTACAAAACAAAATGCAAGAAATTTGCCCAAAAATGCAAACTTTGCAAAATTCTGAGATATGAAGGCTAAATCACATATCGTGAGAAAGCATGAAGTAGAATCGAAATATTGGTATAAACGAATATATTTACGTAAAATCATACTACATGAAAAACGTGAAAAAGTCACTATTTTACCATATTTGAGGATTTTAACTTCAAATCATAGAGACGGTTTCGTATTATTTAGATTTAAGAAAAGACATATGACAATGCGAAACACATTTTATCATTCCAATACAAATGATATAAATCAATGTGTTTTCATTAGAATTAACTAAAATGTTCCTGATTTTCCGTTTATATTACCGATGGAAGATGTACATGTAAAATCGCTCTAATCCAGCTGAAACGTCAATATATGCAACAAAAACAGAACTTCTCCCCTTTTTAATATCTTAGTCTGTATTTTAACGAGAAACAAATAGTTGATTGAAAATAAAGTATATAAGGGTAATATCTAATCAATTATGTGTTTGCATAATTTTTATCGTATATTTAATGTATTAATAACAATAAACTGAAAAATCACCAAAACGTGGAAAAACAGCAAAATATTGCCTAAATCGATGATATTTTGTTTAAATCACATAAAGGAAAAGGGGAAGATAAACGTGAAAATATTGCTAAATTCGATGATTTTTCGTACGACACAAAATGCAAGAAAACTTGCTTAAAATGCAATATTATGCGAAATTCTGAGATTTGAAGGGCAAATCACATATCGTGATACTACATGAAATAGTACCGAGATATTGGTAAAAATTAATATATTTACGTAATATCAAACTACATGAAAAACCTGAAAAAGTCACTATTATACCAAATTTGAGGATTTTAACTTCGAATCATGGAGCGAGGTTTCGTATTATTTAGATCCAAGAAAAGACATATGACAATGTTGTTTCCAATACAAATGATAAAAATCAATGTGTTTTCATTAGAATTAACTAATATGTTCCTGATTTTCCGTTTATATTACCGATGTAAGATGTACACGTAAAACCGCTCTATTCCGGCTGAAACGTCGATATATGCAATAAAAACCGAACTTTTCCCCTTTTCAATATCTTACTCAGTATTTTAACGAGAAACAAATGGATTATTGAAAATGAAGTATATAAGGTTGTTATCTAATCAATTATGTGTTTGCATTATTTTATCGTATATTTAATGAATTAATACCAATAAACTGAAAATTTACAAAAACGTGGAAAAACGGCAAAATATTGCCTAATTCGATGATATTTTGTTTAAATCACATAAAGGAAAAGGGGATTGATAAACGTCAAAATATTGCTAAATTCGACGATTTTTAGTACAAAGCAAAATGCAAGAAACTTGCTTAAAAAGGCAAACTTTGCGAAATTCTGAAATATGAAGGCCAAATCACATATCGTGAGAAAACTTGAAGTTGAATCGAAATATTGGTACAAACGAATATATTTACGTAAAATCACACTACATGAAAAACGTGAAAAAAGTCACTATTTTACCATATTTGAGGATTTTAATTTCAAATCATAGAGCGAGGTTTCGTATTATTTAGATCCAAGAAAAGACATATGACAATGCGAAACACATTTTATCATTCCAATACAAATGATAAAAATCAATGTGTTTTCATTAGAATTAACTAAAATGTTCCTGATTTTCCGTTTATATTACCGATGGAAGATGTTCACGTAAAACCGCTCTAATCCAGCTGAAACGTCGATATATGCAATAAAAACAAAAGTTCTCCCCTTTTTAATATCTTAGTCTGTATTTTAACGAGAAACAAATAGTTGATTGAAATTAAAGTATTTAAGGGTAATATCTAATCAATTATGTGTTTGCATCATTTTTATCGTATATTTAATGTATTAATAACAATAAACTGAAAATTCACAAAAACGTGGAAAAACAGCAAAATATTGCCTAATTCGATGATATTTTGTTTAAATCACATAAAGGAAAAGGGGATGACAAACGTGAAAATATTGCTAAATTCGATGATTTTTCGTACGACACAAAATGCAAGAAAACTTGCTTAAAATGCAATATTATGCGAAATTCTGGGATTTGAAGGCCAAATCACATATCGTGATTTGAAATACTACATGAAATAGTATCGAGATATTGGTAAAAATGAATATATTTACGTAATATCAAACTACATGGAAAAACGTGAAAAAAGTCACTCTTATACCAAATTTGATGATTTTAACTTCGAATCATGGAGCGAGGTTTCGTATTATTTAGATCCAAGAAAAGACATATGACAATGTTGTTTCCAATACAAATGATAAAAATCAATGTGTTTTCATTAGAATTAACTAATATGTTCCTGATTTTCCGTTTATATTACCGATGTAAGATGTACACGTAAAACCGCTCTATTCCGGCTGAAACGTCGATATATGCAATAAAAACCGAACTTCTCCCCTTTTCAATATCTTACTCAGTATTTTAACTAGAAACAAATGGATTATTGAAAATGAAGTATTTAAGGTTGTTATCTAATCAATTATGTGTTTGCATTATTTTTATCGTATATTTAATGAATTAATACCAATAAACTGAAAATTTACAAAAACGTGGAAAAACAGCAAAATATTGCCTAATTCGATGATATTTTGATTAAATCACATAAAGTAAAAGGAGATTGATAAACGTCAAAATATTGCTAAATTCGACGATTTTTAGTACAAAACAAAATGCAAGAAATTTGCTTAAAAATGCAAACTTTGCAAAATTCTGAGATATGAAGGCTAAATCACATATCGTGAGAAAGCATGAAGTAGAATCGAAATATTGGTATAAACGAATATATTTACGTAAAATCATACTACATGAAAAACGTGAAAAAGTCACTATTTTACCATATTTGAGGATTTTAACTTCAAATCATAGAGACGGTTTCGTATTATTTAGATTTAAGAAAAGACATATGACAATGCGAAACACATTTTAACATTCCAATACAAATGATATAAATCAATGTGTTTTCATTAGAATTAAATAAAATGTTCCTGATTTTCCGTTTATATTACCGATGGAAGATGTACACGTAAAATCGCTCTAATCCAGCTGAAACGTCGATATATGCAACAAAAACAGAACTTCTCCCCTTTTTAATATCTTAGTCTGTATTTTAACGAGAAACAAATAGTTGATTGAAAATAAAGTATATAAGGGTAATATCTAATCAATTATGTGTTTGCATAATTTTTATCGTATATTTAATGTATTATTAACAATAAACTGAAAAATCACCAAAACGTGGAAAAACAGCAAAATATTGCCTGAATCGATGATATTTTGTTTAAATCACATAAAGGAAAAGGGGAAGATAAACGTGAAAATATTGCTAAATTCGATGATTTTTCGTACGACACAAAATGCAAGAAAACTTGCTTAAAATGCAATATTTTGCGAAATTCTGAGATTTGAAGGGCAATTCACATACCGTGATACTACATGAAATAGTACCGAGATATTGGTAAAAATGAATATATTTACGTAATATCAAACTACATGAAAAACCTGAAAAAGTCACTATTATACCAAATTTGAGGATTTTAACTTCGAATCATGGAGCGAGGTTTCGTATTATTTAGATCCAAGAAAAGACATATGACAATGTTGTTTCCAATACAAATGATAAAAATCAACGTGTTTTCATTAGAATTAACTAATATGTTCCTGATTTTCCGTTTATATTACCGATGTAAGATGTACACGTAAAACCGCTCTATTCCGGCTGAAACGTCGATATATGCAATAAAAACCGAACTTTTCCCCTTTTCAATATCTTACTCAGTATTTTAACGAGAAACAAATGGATTATTGAAAATGAAGTATATAAGGTTGTTATCTAATCAATTATGTGTTTGCATTATTTTATCGTAGATTTAATGAATTAATACCAATAAACTGAAAATTTACAAAAACGTGGAAAAACGGCAAAATATTGCCTAATTCGATGATATTTTGTTTAAATCACATAAAGGAAAAGGGGACTGATAAACGTCAAAATATTGCTAAATTCGACGATTTTTAGTACAAAACAAAATGCAAGAAACTTGCTTAAAAAGGCAAACTTTGCGAAATTCTGAGATATGAAGGCCAAATCACATATCGTGAGAAAACTTGAAGTTGAATCGAAATATTGGTACAAACGAATATATTTACGTAAAATCACACTACATGAAAAACGTGAAAAAAGTCACTATTTTACCATATTTGAGGATTTTAACTTCAAATCATAGAGCGAGGTTTCGTATTATTTAGATCCAAGAAAAGACATATGACAATGCGAAACACATTTTATCATTCCAATACAAATGATAAAAATCAATGTGTTTTCATTAGAATTAACTAAAATGTTCCTGATTTTCCGTTTATATTACCGATGGAAGATGTACAGGTAAAACCGCTCTAATCCAGCTGAAACGTCGATATATGCAATAAAAACAAAAGTTCTCCCCTTTTTAATATCTTAGTCTGTATTTTAACGAGAAACAAATAGTTGATTGAAATTAAAGTATTTAAGGGTAATATCTAATCAATTATGTGTTTGCATCATTTTTATCGTATATTTAATGTATTAATAACAAAAAACTGAAAATTCACAAAAACGTGGAAAAACAGCAAAATATTGCCTAATTCGATGATATTTTGTTTAAATCACATAAAGGAAAAGGGGATGATAAACGTGAAAATATTGCTAAATTCGATGATTTTTCGTACGACACAAAATGCAAGAAAACTTGCTTAAAATGCAATATTATGCGAAATTATGGGATTTGAAGGCCAAATCACATATCGTGATTTGAAATACTACATGAAATAGTATCGAGATATTGGTAAAATTTGAATATATTTACGTAATATCAAACTACATGAAAAAACGTGAAAAAAGTCACTATTATACCAAATTTGATGATTTTAACTTCGAATCATGGAGCGAGGTTTCGTATTATTTAGATCCAAGAAAGGACATATGACAATGTTGCTTCCAATACAAATGATAAAAATCTGTGTTTTCATTAGATTTAACTAATATGTTACTGATTTTCCGTTAATATTACCGATGGAAGATGTACACGTAAAACCGCTCTATTCCGGCTGAAACGTCGATATATGCAATAATAACCGAACTTTTCAATATCTTACTCAGTATTTTAACGAGAAACAAATGGATTATTTAAAATGAAGTATTTAAGGTTGTTATCTAATCAATTATGTGTTTGCATTATTTTTACTGTATATTTATTGAATTAATACCAATAAACTGAAAATTTACAAAAACGTGGAAAAACGGCTAAATGTTGCCTAATTCGATGATATTTAATTTAAATCACATAAAGGAAAAGGGGATTGATAAACGTCAAAATATTGCTAAATTCGACGATTTTTAGTACAAAACAAATTGCAAGAAACTTGCTTAAAAATGCAAACTTTGCGAAATTCTGAGATATGAAGGCCAAATCACATATCGTGAGAAAAAATGAAGTAGAATCGAAATATTGGTAAAAACGAATATATTTACGTAAAATCACACTACTTGAAAAACGTGAAAAAAGTCACTATTTTACCATATTTGAGGATTTTAACTTCAAATCATAGAGCGAGGTTTCGTATTATTTAGATCCAAAAAAAGACATGACAATGCGAAACACATTTTATCATTCCAATACAAATGATAAAAATCAATGTGTTTTCATTAGAATTAACTAAAATGTTCCTGATTTTCCATTTATATTACCGATGGAAGATGTACACGTAAAACCGCTCTAATCCAGCTGAATCGTCGATATATGCAACAAAAACAGAACTTCTCCCCTTTTCAATATCTTACTCAGTATTTTAACTGGAAACAAATGGTTTATTGAAAATGAAGTATTTAAGGTTGTTATCTAATCAATTATGTGTTTGCATCATTTTTATCGTATATTTAATGTAATAATAACAATAAACTGAAAATTCACCAAAACGTGGAAAAACAGCAAAATGATGCCTAATTCGATTATATTTTGTTTAAATCACATAAAGGAAAAGGGGATGATAAACGTGAAAATATTGCTAAATTCAATGATTTTTCGTACGACACAAAATGCAAGAAAACTTGCTTAAAATGCAATATTATGCGAAATTCTGAGATTTGAAGGCCAAATCATATATCGTGATACTACATGAAATAGTATCGAGATATTGGTAAAAATGAATATATATACGTAATATCAAACTACATGAAAAACGTGAAAAATGTCACTATTATACCAAATTTGAGGATTTTAACTTCGAATCATGGAGCGAGGTTTCGTATTATTTAGATCCAAGAAAAGACATATGACAATGTTGTTGCCAATACAAATGATAAAAATCAATGTGTTTTCATTAGAATTAACTAATATGTTCCTGATTTTCCGTTTATATTACCGATGGAAGATGTACACGTAACACTGCTTTATTCTGGCTGAAACGTCGATATATGCAATAAAAACCGAACTTCTCCCCTTTTCAATATCTTACTCAGTATTTTAACTAGAAACAAATGAATTATTGAAAATAAAGTATTTAAGGTTGTTATCTAATCAATTATGTGTTTGCATTATTTTTATCGTATATTTAATGAATTAATACCAATAAACTGAAAATTTACAAAAACGTGGAAAAACGGCAAAATATTGCCTAATTCGATGATATTTTGATTAAATCACATAAAGTAAAAGGGGATTGATAAACGTCAAAATATTGCTAAATTCGACGATTTTTAGTACAAAACAAAATGCAAGAAATTTGCTTAAAAATGCAAACTTTGCGAAATTCTGAGATATGAAGGCCAAATCACATATCGTGAGAAAACATGAAGTAGAATCGAAATATTGGTAAAAACGTATATATTTACGTAAAATCACACTACATGAAAAACGTGAAAAAAGTCACTATTTTACCATATTTGAGGATTTTAACTTCAAATCATAGAGCGAGGTTTCGTATTATTTAGATCCAAAAAAAGACATATGACAATGCGAAACACATTTTATCATTCCAATACAAATGATAAAAATCAATGTGTTTTCATTAGAATTAACTAAAATGTTCCTGATTTTCCATTTATATTACCGATGGAAGATGTACACGTAAAACCGCTCTAATCCAGCTGAATCGTCTATATATGCAACAAAAACAGAACTTCTTCCCTTTTCAATATCTTACTCAGTATTTTAACTAGAAACAAATGGTTTATTGAAAATGAAGTATTTAAGGTTGTTATCTAATCAATTATGAGTTTGCATCATTTTTATCGTATATTTAATGTAATAATAACAATAAACTGAAAATTCACCAAAACGTGGAAAAACAGCAAAATATTGCCTAATTCGATGATATTTTGTTTAAATCACATAAAGGAAAAGAGGATGATAAAAGTTAAAATATTGCTAAATTCGATGATTTTTCGTATAACACAAAATGCAAGAATACTTGCTTAAAATGCAATATTATGCGAAATTCTGAGATTTGAAGGTCATATCACATATCGTGATACTACATGAAATAGTATCGAGATA
The DNA here is from genome assembly GCF_040958095.1 of Procambarus clarkii. Classification (NCBI taxonomy): domain Eukaryota; kingdom Metazoa; phylum Arthropoda; class Malacostraca; order Decapoda; family Cambaridae; genus Procambarus; species Procambarus clarkii. The sequence goes on along the minus strand of NC_091224.1, from coordinate 7,586,120 downwards.
TTGGTAAAAATGAATATATTTACGTAATATCAAACTACATGAAAAACGTGAAAAAGTCACTATTATACCAAATTTGAGGATTTTAACTTCGAATCATGGAGCGAGGTTTCGTATTATTTAGATCCAAGAAAAGACATCAATGTTGTTTCCAATACATATGATAAAAATCAATGTGTTTTCATTAGAATTAACTAATATGTTCCTGATTTTCCGTTTATATTACCGATGGAAGATGTACACGTAAAACCGCTCAATTCCGGCTGAAACGTCGATATATGCAATAAAAACCGAACTTTTCCCCTTTTCAATATCTTACTCAGTATTTTAACGAGAAACAAATGGATTATTGAAAAAGAAGTATATAAGGTCGTTATCTAATCAATAATGTGTTTGCATTATTTTTATCGTATATTTAATGAATTAATACCAATAAACTCAAAATTTACAAAAACGTGGAAAAACGGCCAAATATTGCCTAATTCGATGATATTTTGTTTAAATCACATAAAGGAAAAGGGGATTGATAAACGTCAAAATATTGCTAAATTCGACGATTTTTAGTACAAACAAATTGCAAGAAACTTGCTTAAAAATACAAACTTTGCGAAATTCTGAGATATGAAGGCCAAATCACATATCGTGAGAAAGCATGAAGTAGAATCGAAATATTGGTAGAAACGAATATATTTACGTAAAATCACACTACATGATAAACGTGAAAAAAAGTCACTATTTTACCATATTTGAGGATTTTAACTTCAAATCATAGAGCGAGGTTTCGTATTATTTTGATCCAAGAAAAGACATATGACAATGCGAAACACATTTTATCATTCCAATACAAATGATATAAATCAATGTGTTTTCATTAGAATTAACTAAAATGTTCCTGATTTTCCGTTTATATTACCGATGGAAGATGTACACGTAAAACCGCTCTAATCCAGCTGAATCGTCTATATATGCAACAAAAACAGAACTTCTTCCCTTTTATCTTACTCAGTATTTTAACTAGAAACAAATGGTTTATTGAAAATGAAGTATTTAAGGTTGTTATCTAATCAATTATGAGTTTGCATCATTTTTATCGTATATTTAATGTAATAATAACAATAAACTGAAAATTCACCAAAACGTGGAAAAACAGCAAAATATTGCCTAATTCGATGATATTTTGTTTAAATCACATAAAGGAAAAGAGGATGATAAAAGTTAAAATATTGCTAAATTCGATGATTTTCGTATAACACAATATGCAAGAAAACTTGCTTAAAATGCAATATTATGCGAAATTCTGAGATTTGAAGGTCATATCACATATCGTGATACTACATGAAATAGTATCGAGATATTGGTAAAAATGAATATATTTACGTAATATCAAACTACATGAAAAATGTGAAAAAGTCACTATTATACCAAATTTGAGGATTTTAACTTCGAATCATGGAGCGAGGTTTCGTATTATTTAGATCCAAGAAAGGACATATGAAAATGTTGCTTCCAATACAAATGATAAAAATCTATGTGTTTTCATTAGAATTAACTAATATGTTCCTGATTTTCCGTTAATATTACCGATCGAAGATGTACACGTAAAACCGCTCTATTCCGGCTGAAACGTCGATATATGCAATAAAAACCGAACTTTTCCTCTTTTCAATATCTTACTCAGTATTTTAACGAGAAACAAATGGATTATTGAAAAAGAAGTATATAAGGTTGTTATCTAATCAATAATGTGTTTGCATTATTTTTATCGTATATTTAATGAATTAATACCAATAAACTCAAAATTTACAAAAACGTGGAAAAACGGCAAAATATTGCCTAATTCGATGATATTTTGTTTAAATCACATAAAGGAAAAGGGGATTGATAAACGTCAAAGTATTGCTAAATTCGACGATTTTTAGTACAAAACAAATTGCATGAAACTTGCTTAAAAATGCAAACTATGCGAAATTCTGAGATATGAAGGCCAAATCACATATCGTGAGAAAACATGAAGTAGAATCGAAATATGGGTAAAAACGAATATATTTACGTAAAATCACACTATATGAAAAACGTGAAAAAAAGTCACTATTTAACCATATTTGAGGATTTTAACTTCAAATCATAGAGCGAGGTTTCGTATTATTTAGATCCAAAAAAAGACATATGACAATGCGAAACACATTTTATCATTCCAATACAAATGATAAAAATCAATGTGTTTTCATTAGAATTAACTAAAATGTTCCTGATTTTCCATTTATATGGAAAATGTACACGTAAAACCGCTCTAATCCAGCTGAAACGTCGATATATGCAATAAAAACAGAACTTCTCCCCTTTTCAATATCTTAGTCTGTATTTTAACGAGAAACAAATAGTTGATTGAAAATAAAGTATTTAAGGGTAATATCTAATCAATTATGTGTTTGCATAATTTTTATCGTATATTTAATGTATAAATAACAATAAACTGAAAATTCACCAAAACGTGGAAAAACAGCAAAATATTGCCTAATTCGATGATATTTTGTTTATATCACATAAACGAAAAGAGGATGATAAACGTGAAAATATTGCTAAATTCGATGATTTTTCGTACAACACAAAATGCAAGAAAACTTGCTTAAAATGCAATATTATGCGAAATTCTGAGATTGGAAGGCCAAATCACATATCGTGATTTGAAATACTACATGAAATAGTATCGAGATATTGGTAAAAATGGTATTTACGTAATATCAAACTACATGAAAAACGTGAAAAAAGTCACTATTATACCAAATTTGAGGATTTTAACTTCGAATCATGGAGCGAGGTTTCGTATTATTTAGATCCAAGAAAGGACATATGACAATGTTGTTTCCAATACATATGATAAAAATCTATGTGTTTTCATTAGAATTAACTAATATGTTCCTGATTTTCAGTTAATATTACCGATGGAAGATGCACACGTAAAACCGCTCTATTCCGGCTGAAGCGTCGATATATGCAATAATAATCGAACTTCTCCCCTTTTCAATATCTTACTCAGTATTTTAACGAGAAACAAATGGATTATTGAAAATGAAGTATTTAAGGTTGTTATCTAATCAATTATGTGTTTGCATTATTTTTACTGTATATTTAATGAATTAATACCAATAAACTGAAAATTTACAAAAACGTGGAACAGCGGCAAAATATTACCTAATTCGATGATATTTAGTTTAATCACATAAAGGAAAAGGGGGATTGATAAACGTCAAAATATTGCTAAATTCGACGACTTTTAGTACAAAACAAATTGCAAGAAACTTGCTTAAAAATGCAAACTTTGCGAAATTCTGAGATATGAAGGCCAAATCACATATCGTGAGAAAACATGAAGTAGAATCGAAATATTGGTAAAAACGAATGTATTTACGTAAAATTACACTACATGAAAAACGTGAAAAAAGTCACTATTTTACCATATTTGAGGATTTTAACTTCAAATCATAGAGCGAGGTTTCGTATTATTTAGATCCAAAAAAAGACATATGACACTGCAAAACACATTTTATCATTCCAATACAAATGATAAAAATCAATGTGTTTTCATTAGAATTAACTAAAATGTTCCTGATTTTCCGTTTATTATACCGATGGAAGATGTACACTTAAAACCGCTCTAATCCAGCTGAAACATCGATATATGCAATAAAAACAGAACTTCTCCCCTTTTCAATATCTTAGTCTGTATTTTAACGAGAAACAAATAGTTGATTGAAAATAAAGTATTTAAGGGTAATATCTAATCAATTATGTGTTTGCATCATTTTTATCGTATATTTAATGTAATAATAACAATAAACTGAAAATTCACCAAAACGTGGAAAAAACAGCAAAATATTGCCTAATTCGATGATATTTTTTTAAATCACATAAAGGAAAAGGGGATGATAAACGTAAAAATATTGCTAAATCCGATGATTTTTCGTACGACACAAAATGCAAGAAACTTGCTTAAAATGCAATATTATGCGAAATTCTGAGATTTGAAGGCCAAATCACATATCGTGATACTACATGAAATAGTATCGAGATATTGGTAAAAATGAATATATTTACGTAATATCAAACTACATGAAAAACGTGAAAAAAGTCACTATTATACCAAATTTGAGGATTTTAACTTCGAATCATGGAGCGAGGTTTCGTATTATTTAGATCCAAGAAAAGACATATGACAATGTTGTTGCCAATTCAAATGATAAAAATCAATGTGTTTTCATTAGAATTAACTAATATGTTCCTGATTTTCCGTTTATATTACCGATGGAAGATGTACACGTAAAACCGCTCTATTCCGGCTGAAACGTCGATATATGCAATAAAAACCGAACTTCTCCCCTTTTCAATATCTTACTCAGTATTTTAACTAGAAATAAATGGAGTATTGAAAATTAAGTATTTAAGGTTGTTATCTAATCAATTATGTGTTTGCATTATTTTTATCGTATATTTAATGAATTAATACCAATAAACTGAAAATTTACAAAAACGTGGAAAAACGGAAAAATATTGCCTAATTCGATGATATTTTGATTAAATCACATAAAGTAAAAGGGGATTGATAAACGTCAAAATATTGCTAAATTCGACGATTTTTAGTACAAAACAAAATGCAAGAAATTTGCTTAAAAATGCGAACTTTGCAAAATTCTGTGATATAAAGGCTAAATCACATATCTTGAGAAAGCATGAAGTAGAATCGAAATATTGGTATAAACGAATATATTTACGTAAAATCATACTACATGAAAAACGTGAAAAAAGTAACTATTTTACAATATTTGAGGATTTTAACTTCAAATCATAGAGACGGTTTCGTATTATTTAGATTAAGAAAAGACATATGACAATGCGAAACACATTTTATCATTCCAATACAAATGATATAAATCAATGTGTTTTCATTAGAATTAAATAAAATGTTCCTGATTTTCCGTTTATATTACCGATGGAAGATGTACACGTAAAATCGCTCTAATCCAGCTGAAACATCGATATATGCAATAAAAACAGAACTTCTCCCCTTTTTAATATCTTAGTCTGTATTTTAACGAGAAACAAATAGTTGATTGAAAATAAAGTATTAAGGGTAATATCTAATCAATTATGTGTTTGCATCATTTTTATCGTATATTTAATGTAATAATAACAATAAACTGAAAATTCACCAAAACGTGGAAAAACAGCAAAATATTGCCTAATTCGATGATATTTTTTTAAATCACATAAAGGAAAAGGGGATGATAAACGTAAAAATATTGCTAAATCCGATGATTTTTCGTACGACACAAAATGCAAGAAAACTTGCTTAAAATGCAATATTATGCGAAATTCTGAGATTTGAAGGCCAAATCACATATCGTGATACTACATGAAATAGTATCGAGATATTGGTAAAAATGAATATATTTACGTAATATCAAACTACATGAAAAACGTGAAAAAAGTCACTATTATACCAAATTTGAGGATTTTAACTTCGAATCATGGAGCGAGGTTTCGTATTATTTAGATCCAAGAAAAGACATATGACAATGTTGTTGCCAATTCAATGATAAAAATCAATGTGTTTTCATTAGAATTAACTAATATGTTCCTGATTTTCCGTTTATATTACCGATGGAAGATGTACACGTAAAACCGCTCTATTCCGGCTGAAACGTCGATATATGCAATAAAACCGAACTTCTCCCCGTTTCAATATCTTACTCAGTATTTTAACTAGAAATAAATGGAGTATTGAAAATTAAGTATTTAAGGTTGTTATCTAATCAATTATGTGTTTGCATTATTTTTATCGTATATTTAATGAATTAATACCAATAAACTGAAAATTTACAAAAACGTGGAAAAACGGCAAAATATTGCCTAATTCGATGATATTTTGATTAAATCACAGAAAGTAAAAGGGGATTGATAAACGTCAAAATTTTGCTAAATTCGACGATTTTTAGTACAAAACAAAATGCAAGAAATTTGCTTAAAAATGCAAACTTTGCAAAATTCTGAGATATAAAGGCTAAATCACATATCTTGAGAAAGCATGAAGTAGAATCGAAATATTGGTATAAACGAATATATTTACGTAAAATCATACTACATGAAAAACGTGAAAAAAGTAACTATTTTACAATATTTGAGGATTTTAACTTCAAATCATAGAGACGGTTTCGTATTATTTAGATTTAAGAAAAGACATATGACAATGCGAAACACATTTTATCATTCCAATACAAATGATATAAATCAATGTGTTTTCATTAGAATTAAATAAAATGTTCCTGATTTTCCGTTTATATTACCGATGGAAGATGTACACGTAAAATCGCTCTAATCCAGCTGAAACGTCGATATATGCAACAAAAACAGAACTTCTCCCCTTTTTAATATCTTAGTCTGTATTTTAACGAGAAACAAATAGTTGATTGAAAATAAAGTATATAAGGGTAATATCTAATCAATTATGTGTTTGCATAATTTTTATCGTATATTTAATGTATTAATAACAATAAACTGAAAAATCACCAAAATGTGGAAAAACAGCAAAATATTGCCTAAATCGATGATATTTTGTTTAAATCACATAAAGGAAAATGGGAAGATAAACGTGAAAATATTGCTAAATTCGATGATTTTTCGTACGACACAAAATGCAAGAAAACTTGCCCTAAATGCAATATTATGCGAAATTCTGAGATTTGAAGGGCAAATCACATATCGTGATACTACATGAAATAGTACCGAGATGAATATATAAAAATGAATATATTTACGTAATATCAAACTACATGAAAAACCTGAAAAAGTCACTATTATACCAAATTTGAGGATTTTAACTTCGAATCATGGAGCGAGGTTTCGTATTATTTAGATCCAAGAAAAGACATATGACAATGTTGTTTCCAATACAAATGATAAAAATCAATGTGTTTTCATTAGAATTAACTAATATGTTCCTGATTTTCCGTTTATATTACCGATGTAAGATGTACACGTAAAACCGCTCTATTCCGGCTGAAACGTCGATATATGCAATAAGAAACCGAACTTTTCCCCTCTTTCAATATCTTACTCAGTATTTTAACGAGAAACAAATGGATTATTGAAAATGAAGTATATAAGGTTGTTATCTAATCAATTATGTGTTTGCATTATTTTATCGTATATTTAATGAATTAATACCAATAAACTGAAAATTTACAAAACGTGGAAAAACGGCAAAATATTGCCTAATTCGATGATATTTTGTTTAAATCACATAAAGGAAAAGGGGATTGATAAACGTCAAAATATTGCTAAATTCGACGATTTTTAGTACAAAACAAAATGCAAGAAACTTGCTTAAAAAGGCAAACTTTGCGAAATTCTGAGAATATGAAGGCCAAATCACATATCGTGAGAAAACTTGAAGTGAATCGAAATATTGGTACAAACGAATATATTTACGTAAATCACACTACATGAAAAACGTGAAAAAAAGTCACTATTTACCATATTTGAGGACTTTAACTTTCAAATCATAGAGCGAGGTTTCGTATTATTTAGATCCAAGAAAAGACATATGCCAATGCGAAACACATTTTATCATTCCAATACAAATGATAAAAATCAATGTGTTTTCATTAGAATTAACTAAAATGTTCCTGATTTTCCGTTTATATTACCGATGGAAGATGTACAGGTAAAACCGCTCTAATCCAGCTGAAACGTCGATATATGCAATAAAAACAGAAGTTCTCCCCTTTTTAATATCTTAGTCTGTATTTTAACGAGAAACAAATAGTTGATTGAAATTAAAGTATTTAAGGGTAATATCTAATCAATTATGTGTTTGCATCATTTTTATCGTATATTTAATGTATTAATAACAATAAACTGAAAATTCACAAAGACGTGGAAAAACAGCAAAATATTGCCTAATTCGATGATATTTTGTTTAAATTCACATAAAGGAAAAGGGGATGATAAACGTGAAAATATTGCTCAATTCGATGATTTTTTCGTACGACACAAAATGCAAGAAAACGTTGCTTAAAATGCAATAATTATGCGAAATTCTGAGATTGGAAGGCCAAATCACATATCGTGATTTGAAATACTACATGAAATAGTATCGAGATATTGGTTAAAAATGGAATATTTACGTAATATCAAACTACATGAAAAACGTGAAAAAAGTCACTATTATACCAAATTGAGGATTTTTAACTTCGAATCATGGAGCGAGGTTTCGTATTATTTAGATCCAAGAAAGACATATGACAATGTTGTTTCCAATACATATGATAAAAATCTATGTGTTTTCACTTAGAATTAACTAATATGTTCCTGATTTTCTCGTTAATATACCCGATGGCAAGATGTACACGTAAAACCGCTCTATTCCGGCTGAAAGCGTCGATATATGCAATAGAAACCGAACTTCTCCCCTTTTCAATATCTTACTCAGTATTTTAACGAGAAACAAATGGATTATTGAAAATGAAGTATTTAAGGTTGTTATCTAATCAATTATGTGTTTGCATTATTTTTATCGTATATTTAATGAATTAATACCAATAAACTGAAATTTACAAAAACGTGGAAAAACTGCAAAATATTGCCTAATTCGATGATATTTTGATTAAATCACATAAAGTAAAAGGGGATTGATTAACGTCAAAATATTGCTAAATTCGACGATTTTTAGTACAAAACAAAATGCAAGAAATTATTTTTAAAAATGCAAACTTTGCAAATTCTGAGATATGAAGGCTAAATCACATATCGTGAGAAGGCATGAAGTAGAATCGAAATATTGGTAAAAACGAATATATTTACGTAAAATCACACTACATGAAAAACGTGAAAAAAGTCACTATTTTACCATATTTGAGGATTTTAACTTCAAATCATAGAGCGAGTTTCGTATTATTTAGATCCAAAAAAGACATATGACAATGCGAAACACATTTTATCATTCCAATACAAATGATATAAATCAATGTGTTTTCATTAGAATTAATAAAATGTTCCTGATTTTCCGTTTATATTACCGATGGAAGATGTACACGTAAAATCGCTCTAATCCAGCTGAAACGTCGATATATGCAACAAAAACAGAACTTCTCCCCATTTTAATATCTTTGTCTATATTTTAACGAGAAACAAATAGTTGATTGAAAATAAAGTATATAAGGGTAATATCTAATCAATTATGTGTTTGCATAATTTTTATCGTATATTTAATGTATTAATAACAATAAACTGAAAATTCACCAAAACGTGGAAAAACAGCAAAATATTGCCTAATTCGATGATATTTTGTTTATATCACATAAAGGAAAAGAGGATGATAAACGTGAAAATATTGCTAAATTCGATGATTTTTCGTACAACACAAAATGCAAGAAAACTTGCTTAAAATGCAATATTATGCGAAATTCTGAGATTGGAAGGCCAAATCACATATCGTGATTTGAAATACTACATGAAATAGTATCGAGATATTGGTAAAAATGGTATTTACGTAATATCAAACTACATGAAAAACGTGAAAAAAAGTCACTATTATACCAAATTTGAGGATTTTAACTTCGAATCATGGAGCGAGGTTTCGTATTATTTAGATCCAAGAAAGGACATATGACAATGTTGTTTCCAATACATATGATAAAAATCTATGTGTTTTCATTAGAATTAACTAATATGTTCCTGATTTTCTGTTAATATTACCGATGGAAGATGTACACGTAAAACCGCTCTATTCCGGCTGAAGCGTCGATATATGCAATAATAACCGAACTTCTCCCCTTTTCAATATCTTACTCAGTATTTTAACTAGAAACAAATGGATTATTGAAAATGAAGTATTTAAGGTTGTTATCTAATCAATTATGTGTTTGCATTATTTTTATCGTATATTTAATGAATTAATACCAATAAACTGAAAATTTACAAAAACGTGGAAAAACGGCAAAATATTGCCTAATTCGATGATATTTTGATTAAATCACATAAAGTAAAAGGGGATTGATAAACGTCAAAATATTGCTAAATTCGACGATTTTTAGTACAAAACAAAATGCAAGAAATTATTTTTAAAAATGCAAACTTTGCAAAATTCTGAGATATGAAGGCTAAATCACATATCGTGAGAAAGCATGAAGTAGAATCGAAATATTGGTAAAAACGAATATATTTACGTAAAATCACACTACATGAAAAACGTGAAAAAAGTCACTATTTTACCATATTTGAGAATTTTAACTTCAAATCATAGAGCGAAGTTTCGTATTATTTAGATCCAAAAAAAGACATATGACAATGCGAAACACATTTTATCATTCCAATACAAATGATATAAATCAATGTGTTTTCATTAGAATTAAATAAAATGTTCCTGATTTTCCGTTTATATTACCGATGGAAGATGTACACGTAAAACCGCTCTAATCCAGCTGAAACGTCGATATATGCAACAAAAACAGAACTTCTCCCCTTTTTAATATCTTAGTCTATATTTTAACGAGAAACAAATAGTTGATTGAAAATAAAGTATATAAGGGTAATATCTAATCAATTATGTGTTTGCATAATTTTTATCGTATATTTAATGTATTAATAACAATAAACTGAAAATTCACCAAAACGTGGAAAAACAGCAAAATATTGCCTAATTCGATGATATTTTGTTTATATCACATAAAGGAAAAGAGGATGATAAACGTGAAAATATTGCTAAATTCGATGATTTTTCGTACAACACAAAATGCAAGAAAACTTGCTTAAAATGCAATATTATGCGAAATTCTGAGATTGGAAGGCCAAATCACATATCGTGATTTGAAATACTACATGAAATAGTATCGAGATATTGGTAAAAATGGTATTTACGTAATATCAAACTACATGAAAAACGTGAAAAAAGTCACTATTATACCAAATTTGAGGATTTTAACTTCGAATCATGGAGCGAGGTTTCGTATTATTTAGATCCAAGAAAGGACATATGACAATGTTGTTTCCAATACATATGATAAAAATCTATGTGTTTTCATTAGAATTAACTAATATGTTCCTGATTTTCTGTTAATATTACCGATGGAAGATGTACACGTAAAACCGCTCTATTCCGGCTGAAGCGTCGATATATGCAATAATAACCGAACTTCTCCCCTTTTCAATATCTTACTCAGTATTTTAACGAGAAACAAATGGATTATTGAAAATGAAGTATTTAAGGTTGTTATCTAATCAATTATGTGTTTGCATTATTTTTACTGTATATTTAATGAATTAATACCAATAAACTGAAAATTTACAAAAACGTGGAACAGCGGCAAAATATTACCTAATTCGATGATATTTAGTTTAAATCACATAAAGGAAAAGGGGATTGATAAACGTAAAAATATTGCTAAATTCGACGACTTTTAGTAAAAACCAATTGCAAGAAACTTGCTTAAAAATGCAAACTTTGCGAAATTCTGAGATATGAAGGCCAAATCACATATCGTGAGAAAACATGAAGTAGAATCGAAATATTGGTAAAAACGAATATATTTACGTAAAATCACACTACATGAAAAACGTGAAAAAAGTCACTATTTTACCATATTTGAGGATTTTAACTTCAAATCATAGAGCGAGGTTTCGTATTATTTAGATCCAAAAAAAGACATATGACAATGCGAAACACATTTTATCATTCCAATACAAATGATAAAAATCAATGTGTTTTCATTAGAATTAACTAAAATGTTCCTGATTTTCCGTTTATATTACCGATGGAAGATGTACACTTAAAACCGCTCTAATCCAGCTGAAACGTCGATATATGCAATAAAAACAGAACTTCTCCCCTTTTCAATATCTTAGTCTGTATTTTAACGAGAAACAAATAGTTGATTGAAAATAAAGTATTTAAGGGTAATATCTAATCAATTATGTGTTTGCATCATTTTTATCGTATATTTAATGTAATAATAACAATAAACTGAAAATTCACCAAAACGTGGAAAAACAGCAAAATATTGCCTAATTCGATGATATTTTTTTAAATCACATAAAGGAAAAGGGGATGATAAACGTGAAAATACTGCTAAATCCGATGATTTTTCGTACGACACAAAATGCAAGAAAACGTGCTTAAAATGCAATATTATGCGAAATTCTGAGATTTGAAGGCCAAATCACATATCGTGATACTACATGAAATAGTATCGAGATATTGGTAAAAATGAATATATTTACGTAATATCAAACTACATGAAAAACGTGAAAAAAGTCACTATTATACCAAATTTGAGGATTTTAACTTCGAATCATGGAGCGAGGTTTCGTATTATTTAGATCCAAGAAAAGACATATGACAATGTTGTTGCCAATACAAATGATAAAAATCAATGTGTTTTCATTAGAATTAACTAATATGTTCCTGATTTTCCGTTTATATTACCCGATGTACGTGTACATTACGAAGATGTACACGTAAAACCGCTCTATTCCGGCTGAAACGTCGATATATGCAATAGAAACCGAACTTCTCCCCTTTTCAATATCTTACTCAGTATTTTAACTAGAAACAAATGGATTATTGAAAATGAAGTATTTAAGGTTGTTATCTAATCAATTATGTGTTTGCATTATTTTTATCGTATATTTAATGAATTAATACCAATAAACTGAAAATTTACAAAAAACGTGGAAAAACGGCAAAATATTGCCTAATTCGATGATATTTTGATTAAATCACATAAAGTAAAAGGGGATTGATAAACGTCAAAATATTGCTAAATTCGACGATTTTTAGTACAAAACAAAATGCAAGAAAATATTTTTAAAAATGCAAACTTTGCAAAATTCTGAGATATGAAGGCTAAATCACATATCGTGAGAAAGCATGAAGTAGAATCGAAATATTGGTAAAAACGAATATATTTACGTAAAATCACACTACATGAAAAACGTGAAAAAAGTCACTATTTTACCATATTTGAGGATTTTAACTTCAAATCATAGAGCGAAGTTTCGTATTATTTAGATCCAAAAAAAGACATATGACAATGCGAAACACATTTTATCATTCCAATACAAATGATATAAATCAATGTGTTTTCATTAGAATTAAATAAAATGTTCCTGATTTTCCGTTTATATTACCGATGGAAGATGTACACGTAAAACCGCTCTAATCCAGCTGAAACGTCGATATATGCAACAAAAACAGAACTTCTCCCCTTTTTAATATCTTAGTCTATATTTTAACGAGAAACAAATAGTTGATTGAAAATAAAGTATATAAAGGTAATATCTAATCAATTATGTGTTTGCATAATTTTTATCGTATATTTAATGTATTAATAACAATAAACTGAAAATTCACAAAAACGTGGAAAAACAGCAAAATATTGCCTAATTCGATGATATTTTGTTTAAATCACATAAAGGTAAAGGGGATGATAAACGTGAAAATATTGCTAAATTCGATGATTTTTCGTACGACACAATATGCAAGAAAACTTGCTTAAAATGCAATATTATGCGAAATTCTGGGATTTGAAGGCCAAATCACATATCGTGATTTGAAATACTACATGAAACAGTATCGAGATATTGGTAAAAATGAATATATTTACGTAATATCAAACTACATGGAAAAACGTGAAAAAAGTCACTCTTATACCAAATTTGATGATTTTAACTTCGAATCATGGAGCGAGGTTTCGTATTATTTAGATCCAAGAAAGGACATATGACAATGTTGCTTCCAATACAAATGATAAAAATCTATGTGTTTTCATTGGAATTAACTAATATGTTCCTGATTTTCCGTTAATATTACCGATGGAAGATGTACACGTAAAACCGCTCTATTCCGGCTGAAACGTCGATATATGCAATCGAATTGCATATATCGAACTTCTCAACTTCAACGAACTTCAACCGAACTTCTCCCCTTTTCAATATCTTACTCAGTATTTTAACGAGAAATAAATGGATTATTGAAAATGAAGTATTTAAGGTTGTTATCTAATCAATTATGTGTTTGCATTATTTTTACTGTATATTTAATGAATTAATACCAATAAACTGAAAATTTACAAAAACGTGGAACAGCGGCAAAATATTGCCTAATTCGATGATATTTAATTTAAATCACATAAAGGAAAAGGGGATTGATAAACGTAAAAATATTGCTAAATTCGACGACTTTTAGTACAAAACAAATTGCAAGAAACTTGCTTAAAAATGCAAACTTTGCGAAATTCTGAGATATGAAGGCCAAATCACATATCGTGAGAAAACATGAAGTAGAATCGAAATATTGGTAAAAACGAATATATTTACGTAAAATCACACTACATGAAAAACGTGAAAAAAGTCACTATTTTACCATATTTGAGGATTTTAACTTCAAATCATAGAGCGAGGTTTCGTATTATTTAGATCCAAAAAAAGACATATGACAATGCGAAACACATTTTATCATTCCAATACAAATGATAAAAATCAATGTGTTTTCATTAGAATTAACTAAAATGTTCCTGATTTTCCGTTTATATTACCGATGAAAGATGTACACTTAAAACCGCTCTAATCCAGCTGAAACGTCGATATATGCAATAAAAACAGAACTTCTCCCCTTTTCAATATCTTAGTCTGTATTTTAACGAGAAACAAATAGTTGATTGAAAATAAAGTATTTAAGGGTAATATCTAATCAATTATGTGTTTGCATCATTTTTATCGTATATTTAATGTAATAATAACAATAAACTGAAAATTCACCAAAACGTGGAAAAACAGCAAAATATTGCCTAATTCGATGATATTTTTTTAAATCACATAAAGGAAAAGGGGATGATAAACGTGAAAATACTGCTAAATCCGATGATTTTTCGTACGACACAAAATGCAAGAAAACGTGCTTAAAATGCAATATTATGCGAAATTCTGAGATTTGAAGGCCAAATCACATATCGTGATACTACATGAAATAGTATCGAGATATTGGTAAAAATGAATATATTTACGTAATATCAAACTACATGAAAAACGTGAAAAAAGTCACTATTATACCAAATTTGAGGATTTTAACTTCGAATCATGGAGCGAGGTTTCGTATTATTTAGATCCAAGAAAAGACATATGACAATGTTGTTGCCAATACAAATGATAAAAATCAATGTGTTTTCATTAGAATTAACTAATATGTTCCTGATTTTCCGTTTATATTACCCGATGTACGTGTACATTACGAAGATGTACACGTAAAACCGCTCTATTCCGGCTGAAACGTCGATATATGCAATAGAAACCGAACTTCTCCCCTTTTCAATATCTTACTCAGTATTTTAACTAGAAACAAATGGATTATTGAAAATGAAGTATTTAAGGTTGTTATCTAATCAATTATGTGTTTGCATTATTTTTATCGTATATTTAATGAATTAATACCAATAAACTGAAAATTTACAAAAACGTGGAAAAACGGCAAAATATTGCCTAATTCGATGATATTTTGATTAAATCACATAAAGTAAAAGGGGATTGATAAACGTCAAAATATTGCTAAATTCGACGATTTTTAGTACAAAACAAAATGCAAGAAATTATTTTTAAAAATGCAAACTTTGCAAAATTCTGAGATATGAAGGCTAAATCACATATCGTGAGAAAGCATGAAGTAGAATCGAAATATTGGTAAAAACGAATATATTTACGTAAAATCACACTACATGAAAAACGTGAAAAAAGTCACTATTTTACCATATTTGAGGATTTTAACTTCAAATCATAGAGCGAAGTTTCGTATTATTTAGATCCAAAAAAAGACATATGACAATGCGAAACACATTTTATCATTCCAATACAAATGATATAAATCAATGTGTTTTCATTAGAATTAAATAAAATGTTCCTGATTTTCCGTTTATATTACCGATGGAAGATGTACACGTAAAACCGCTCTAATCCAGCTGAAACGTCGATATATGCAAAAAAAACAGAACTTCTCCCCTTTTTAATATCTTAGTCTATATTTTAACGAGAAACAAATAGTTGATTGAAAATAAAGTATATAAGGGTAATATCTAATCAATTATGTGTTTGCATAATTTTTATCGTATATTTAATGTATAAATAACAATAAACTGAAAATTCACAAAAACGTGGAAAAACAGCAAAATATTGCCTAATTCGATGATATTTTGTTTAAATCACATAAAGGTAAAGGGGATGATAAACGTGAAAATATTGCTAAATTCGATGATTTTTCGTACGACACAAAATGCAAGAAAACTTGCTTAAAATGCAATATTATGCGAAATTCTTGGATTTGAAGGCCAAATCACATATCGTGATTTGAAATACTACATGAAACAGTATCGAGATATTGGTAAAAATGAATATATTTACGTAATATCAAACTACATGGAAAAACGTGAAAAAAGTCACTCTTATACCAAATTTGATGATTTTAACTTCGAATCATGGAGCGAGGTTTCGTATTATTTAGATCCAAGAAAGGACATATGACAATGTTGCTTCCAATACAAATGATAAAAATCTATGTGTTTTCATTGGAATTAACTAATATGTTCCTGATTTTCCGTTAATATTACCGATGGAAGATGTACACGTAAAACCGCTCTATTCCGGCTGAAACGTCGATATATGCAATCGAATTGCATATATCGAACTTCTCAACTTCAACGAACTTCAACCGAACTTCTCCCCTTTTCAATATCTTACTCAGTATTTTAACGAGAAATAAATGGATTATTGAAAATGAAGTATTTAAGGTTGTTATCTAATCAATTATGTGTTTGCATTATTTTTACTGTATATTTAATGAATTAATACCAATAAACTGAAAATTTACAAAAACGTGGAACAGCGGCAAAATATTGCCTAATTCGATGATATTTAATTTAAATCACATAAAGGAAAAGGGGATTGATAAACGTAAAAATATTGCTAAATTCGACGACTTTTAGTACAAAACAAATTGCAAGAAACTTGCTTAAAAATGCAAACTTTGCGAAATTCTGAGATATGAAGGCGAAATCACATATCGTGAGAAAACATGAAGTAGAATCGAAATATTGGTAAAAACGAATATATTTACGTAAAATCACACTACATGAAAAAAGTCACTATTTTACCATATTTGAGGATTTTAACTTCAAATCATAGAGCGAGGTTTCGTATTATTTAGATCCAAAAAAAGACATATGACAATGCGAAACACATTTTATCATTCCAATACAAATGATAAAAATCAATGTGTTTTCATTAGAATTAACTAAAATGTTCCTGATTTTCCGTTTATATTACCGATGAAAGATGTACACTTAAAACCGCTCTAATCCAGCTGAAACGTCGATATATGCAATAAAAACAGAACTTCTCCCCTTTTCAATATCTTAGTCTGTATTTTAACGAGAAACAAATAGTTGATTGAAAATAAAGTATTTAAGGGTAATATCTAATCAATTATGTGTTTGCATCATTTTTATCGTATATTTAATGTAATAATAACAATAAACTGAAAATTCACCAAAACGTGGAAAAACAGCAAAATATTGCCTAATTCGATGATATTTTTTTAAATCACATAAAGGAAAAGGGGATGATAAACGTGAAAATACTGCTAAATCCGATGATTTTTCGTACGACACAAAATGCAAGAAAACGTGCTTAAAATGCAATATTATGCGAAATTCTGAGATTTGAAGGCCAAATCACATATCGTGATACTACATGAAATAGTATCGAGATATTGGTAAAAATGAATATATTTACGTAATATCAAACTACATGAAAAACGTGAAAAAAGTCACTATTATACCAAATTTGAGGATTTTAACTTCGAATCATGGAGCGAGGTTTCGTATTATTTAGATCCAAGAAAAGACATATGACAATGTTGTTGCCAATACAAATGATAAAAATCAATGTGTTTTCATTAGAATTAACTAATATGTTCCTGATTTTCCGTTTATATTACCCGATGTACGTGTACATTACGAAGATGTACACGTAAAACCGCTCTATTC
The DNA here is from genome assembly GCF_040958095.1 of Procambarus clarkii. NCBI lineage: Eukaryota > Metazoa > Arthropoda > Malacostraca > Decapoda > Cambaridae > Procambarus > Procambarus clarkii. The sequence continues at coordinate 7,568,040 of NC_091224.1, read as the reverse complement.
CGGCTGAAACGTCGATATATGCAATAGAAACCGAACTTCTCCCCTTTTCAATATCTTACTCAGTATTTTAACTAGAAACAAATGGATTATTGAAAATGAAGTATTTAAGGTTGTTATCTAATCAATTATGTGTTTGCATTAATTTTATCGTATATTTAATGAATTAATACCAATAAACTGAAAATTTACAAAAACGTGGAAAAACGGCAAAATATTGCCTAATTCGATGATATTTTGATTAAATCACATAAAGTAATAGGGGATTGATAAACGTCAAAATATTGCTAAATTCGACGATTTTTAGTACAAAACAAAATGCAAGAAATTATTTTTAAAAATGCAAACTTTGCAAAATTCTGAGATATGAAGGCTAAATCACATATCGTGAGAAAGCATGAAGTAGAATCGAAATATTGGTAAAAACGAATATATTTACGTAAAATCACACTACATGAAAAACGTGAAAAAAGTCACTATTTTACCATATTTGAGGATTTTAACTTCAAATCATAGAGCGAAGTTTCGTATTATTTAGATCCAAAAAAAGACATATGACAATGCGAAACACATTTTATCATTCCAATACAAATGATAAAAATCAATGTGTTTTCATTAGAATTAACTAAAATGTTCCTGATTTTCCGTTTATATTACCGATGGAAGATGTACACGTAAAACCGCTCTAATCCAGCTGAAACGTCGATATATGCAATAAAAACAAAAGTTCTCCCCTTTTTAATATCTTAGTCTGTATTTTAACGAGAAACAAATAGTTGATTGAAATAAAAGTATTTAAGGGTAATATCTAATCAATTATGTGTTTGCATCATTTTTATCGTATATTTAATGTATTAATACAAAAAACTGAAAATTCACAAAAACGTGAAAAAACAGCAAAATATTGCCTAATATGATGATATTTTGTTTAAATCACATAAAGGAAAAGGGGATGATAAACGTGAAAATATTGCTAAATTCGATGATTTTTCGTACGACACAAAATGCAAGAAAACTTGCTTAAAATGCAATATTATGCGAAATTCTGGGATTTGAAGGCCAAATCACATATCGTGATTTGAAATACTACATGAAATAGTATCGAGATATTGGTAAAAATGAATATATTTACGTAATATTAAACTACATGGAAAAACGTGAAAAAAGTCACTCTTATACCAAATTTGATGATTTTAACTTCGAATCATGGAGCGAGGTTTCGTATTATTTAGATCCAAGAAAGGACATATGACAATGTTGCTTCCAATACAAATGATAAAAATCTGTGTTTTCATTAGAATTAACTAATATGTTCCTGATTTTCCGTTAATATTACCGATGGAAGATGTACACGTAAAACCGCTCTATTCCGGCTGAAACGTCGATATATGCAATAATAACCGAACTTCTCCCCTTTTCAATATCTTACTCAGTATTTTAACGAGAAACAAATGGATTATTGAAAATGAAGTATTTAAGGTTGTTATCTAATCAATTATGTGTTTCCATTATTTTTACTGTATATTTAATGAATTAATACCAATAAACTGAAAATTTACAAAAACGTGGAAAAACGGCAAAATATTGCCTAATTCGATGATATTTAATTTAAATCACATAAAGGAAAAGGGGATTGATAAACGTCAAAATATTGCTAAATTCGACGATTTTTAGTACAAAACAAATTGCAAGAAACTTGCTTAAAAATGCAAACTTTGCGAAATTCTGAGATATGAAGGCCAAATCACATATCGTGAGAAAACATGAAGTAGAATCGAAATATTGGTAAAAACGAATATATTTACGTAAAATCACACTACTTGAAAAACGTGAAAAAAGTCACTATTTTACCATATTTGAGGATTTTAACTTCAAATCATAGAGCGAAGTTTCGTATTATTTAGATCCAAAAAAAGACATATGACAATGCGAAACACATTTTATCATTCCAATACAAATGATATAAATCAATGTGTTTTCATTAGAATTAAATAAAATGTTCCTGATTTTCCGTTTATATTACCGATGGAAGATGTACACGTAAAACCGCTCTAATCCAGCTGAAACGTCGATATATGCAACAAAAACAGAACTTCTCCCCTTTTTAATATCTTAGTCTATATTTTAACGAGAAACAAATAGTTGATTGAAAATAAAGTATATAAGGGTAATATCTAATCAATTATGTGTTTGCATAATTTTTATCGTATATTTAATGTATTAATAACAATAAACTGAAAATTCACAAAAACGTGGAAAAACAGCAAAATATTGCCTAATTCGATGATATTTTGTTTAAATCACATAAAGGAAAAGGGGATGATAAACGTGAAAATATTGCTAAATTCGATGATTTTTCGTACGACACAAAATGCAAGAAAACTTGCTTAAAATGCAATATTATGCGAAATTCTGGGATTTGAAGGCCAAATCACATATCGTGATTTGAAATACTACATGAAATAGTATCGAGATATTGGTAAAAATGAATATATTTACGTAATATCAAACTACATGGAAAAACGTGAAAAAAGTCACTCTTATACTAAATTTGATGATTTTAACTTCGAATCATGGAGCGAGGTTTCGTATTGTTTAGATCCAAGAAAGGACATATGACAATGTTGCTTCCAATACAAATGATAAAAATCTATGTGTTTTCATTGGAATTAACTAATATGTTCCTGATTTTCCGTTAATATTACCGATGGAAGATGTACACGTAAAACCGCTCTATTCCGGCTGAAACGTCGATATATGCAATCGAATTGCATATATCGAACTTCTCAACTACAACGAACTTCAACCGAACTTCTCCCCTTTTCAATATCTTACTCAGTATTTTAACGAGAAATAAATGGATTATTGAAAATGAAGTATTTAAGGTTGTTATCTAATCAATTATGTGTTTGCATTATTTTTACTGTATATTTAATGAATTAATACCAATAAACTGAAAATTTACAAAAACGTGGATAAACGGCAAAATATTGCCTAATTCGATGATATTTAATTTAAATCACATAAAGGAAAAGGGGATTGATAAACGTCAAAATATTGCTAAATTCGAGGATTTTTGGTACAAAACAAATTGCAAGAAACTTGCTTAAAAATGGAAACTTTGCGAAATTCTGAGATATGAAGGCCAAATCACATATCGTGAGAAAACATGAAGTAGAATCGAAATATTGGTAAAAACAAATATATTTACGTAAAATCACACTACTTGAAAAACGTGAAAAAAGTCACTATTTTACCATATTTGAGGATTTTAACTTCAAATCATAGAGCGAGGTTTCGTATTATTTAGATCCAAAAAAAGACATATGACAATGCGAAACACATTTTATCATTCCAATACAAATGATAAAAATCAATGTGTTTTCATTAGAATTAACTAAAATGTTCCTGATTTTCCATTTATATTACCGATGGAAGATGTACACGTAAAACCGCTCTAATCCAGCTGAAACATCGATATATGCAATAAAAACAGAACTTCTCCCCTTTTCAATATCTTAGTCTGTATTTTAACGAGAAACAAATAGTTGATTGAAAATAAAGTATTTAATGGTAATATCTAATCAATTATGTGTTTGCATAATTTTTATCGTATATTTAATGTATTAATAACAATAAACTGAAAATTCACCAAAACGTGGAAAAACAGCAAAATATTGCCTAATTCGATGATATTTTGTTTATATCACATAAAGGAAAAGAGGATGATAAACGTGAAAATATTGCTAAATTCGATGATTTTTCGTACAACACAAAATGCAAGAAAACTTGCTTAAAATGCAATATTATGCGAAATTCTGAGATTGGAAGGCCAAATCACATATCGTGATTTGAAATACTACATGAAATAGTATCGAGATATTGGTAAAAATGGTATTTACGTAATATCAAACTACATGAAAAACGTGAAAAAAGTCACTATTATACCAAATTTGAGGATTTTAACTTCGAATCATGGAGCGAGGTTTCGTATTATTTAGATCCAAGAAAGGACATATGACAATGTTGTTTCCAATACATATGATAAAAATCTATGTGTTTTCATTAGAATTAACTAATATGTTCCTGATTTTCTGTTAATATTACCGATGGAAGATGTACACGTAAAACCGCTCTATTCCGGCTGAAGCGTCGATATATGCAATAATAACCGAACTTCTCCCCTTTTCAATATCTTACTCAGTATTTTAACGAGAAACAAATGGATTATTGAAAATGAAGTATTTAAGGTTGTTATCTAATGAATTATGTGTTTGCATTATTTTTACTGTATATTTAATGAACTAATACCAATAAACTGAAAATTTACAAAAACGTGGAACAGCGGCAAAATATTACCTATTTCGATGATATTTAGTTTAAATCACATAAAGGAAAAGGGGATTGATAAACGTCAAAATATTGCTAAATTCGACGACTTTTAGTACAAAACAAATTGCAAGAAACTTGCTTAAAAAGGCAAACTTTGCGAAATTCTGAGATATGAAGGCCAAATCACATATCGTGAGAAAACTTGAAGTTGAATCGAAATATTGGTACAAACGAATATATTTACGTAAAATCACACTACATGAAAAACGTGAAAAAAGTCACTATTTTACCATATTTGAGGATTTTAACTTCAAATCATAGAGCGAGGTTTCGTATTATTTAGATCCAAGAAAAGACAAATGACAATGCGAAACACATTTTATCATTCCAATACAAATGATAAAAATCAATGTGTTTTCATTAGAATTAACTAAAATGTTCCTGATTTTCCGTTTATATTACCGATGGAAGATGTACACGTAAAACCGCTCTAATCCAGCTGAAACGTCGATATATGCAATAAAAACAAAAGTTCTCCCCTTTTTAATATCTTAGTCTGTATTTTAACGAGAAACAAATAGTTGATTGAAATAAAAGTATTTAAGGGTAATATCTAATCAATTATGTGTTTGCATCATTTTTATCGTATATTTAATGTATTAATACAAAAAACTGAAAATTCACAAAAACGTGGAAAAACAGCAAAATATTGCCTAATATGATGATATTTTGTTTAAATCACATAAAGGAAAAGGGGATGATAAACGTGAAAATATTGCTAAATTCGATGATTTTTCATACGACACAAAATGCAAGAAAACTTGCTTAAAATGCAATATTATGCGAAATTCTGGGATTTGAAAGCCAAATCACATATCGTGATTTGAAATACTACATGAAATAGTATCGAGATATTGGTAAAAATGAATATATTTACGTAATATTAAACTACATGGAAAAACGTGAAAAAAGTCACTCTTATACCAAATTTGATGATTTTAACTTCGAATCATGGAGCGAGGTTTCGTATTATTTAGATCCAAGAAAGGACATATGACAATGTTGCTTCCAATACAAATGATAAAAATCTGTGTTTTCATTAGAATTAACTAATATGTTCCTGATTTTCCGTTAATATTACCGATGGAAGATGTACACGTAAAACCGCTCTATTCCGGCTGAAACGTCGATATATGCAATAATAACCGAACTTCTCCTCTTTTCAATATCTTACTCAGTATTTTAACGAGAAACAAATGGATTATTGAAAATTAAGTATTTAAGGTTGTTATCTAATCAATTATGTGTTTGCATTATTTTTACTGTATATTTAATGAATTAATACCAATAAACTGAAAATTTACAAAAACGTGGAAAAACGGCAAAATATTGCCTAATTCGATGATATTTAATTTAAATCACATAAAGGAAAAGGGGATTGATAAACGTCAAAATATTGCTAAATTCGACGATTTTTAGTACAAAACAAATTGCAAGAAACTTGCTTAAAAATGCAAACTTTGCGAAATTCTGAGATATGAAGGCCAAATCACATATCGTGAGAAAACATGAAGTAGAATCGAAATATTGGTAAAAACGAATATATTTACGTAAAATCACACTACTTGACAAACGTGAAAAAAGTCACTATTTTACCATATTTGAGGATTTTAACTTCAAATCATAGAGCGAAGTTTCGTATTATTTAGATCCAAAAAAAGACATATGACAATGCGAAACACATTTTATCATTCCAATACAAATGATATAAATCAATGTGTTTTCATTAGAATTAAATAAAATGTTCCTGATTTTCCGTTTATATTACCGATGGAAGATGTACACGTAAAACCGCTCTAATCCAGCTGAAACGTCGATATATGCAACAAAAACAGAACTTCTCCCCTTTTTAATATCTTAGTCTATATTTTAACGAGAAACAAATAGTTGATTGAAAATAAAGTATATAAGGGTAATATCTAATCAATTATGTGTTTGCATAATTTTTATCGTATATTTAATGTATTAATAACAATAAACTGAAAATTCACAAAAACGTGGAAAAACAGCAAAATATTGCCTAATTCGATGATATTTTGTTTAAATCACATAAAGGAAAAGGGGATGATAAACGTGAAAATATTGCTAAATTCGATGATTTTTCGTACGACACAAAATGCAAGAAAACTTGCTTAAAATGCAATATTATGCGAAATTCTGGGATTTGAAGGCCAAATCACATATCGTGATTTGAAATACTACATGAAATAGTATCGAGATATTGGTAAAAATGAATATATTTACGTAATATCAAACTACATGGAAAAACGTGAAAAAAGTCACTCTTATACTAAATTTGATGATTTTAACTTCGAATCATGGAGCGAGGTTTCGTATTGTTTAGATCCAAGAAAGGACATATGACAATGTTGCTTCCAATACAAATGATAAAAATCTATGTGTTTTCATTGGAATTAACTAATATGTTCCTGATTTTCCGTTAATATTACCGATGGAAGATGTACACGTAAAACCGCTCTATTCCGGCTGAAACGTCGATATATGCAATCGAATTGCATATATCGAACTTCTCAACTTCAACGAACTTCAACCGAACTTCTCCCCTTTTCAATATCTTACTCAGTATTTTAACGAGAAACAAATGGATTATTGAAAATGAAGTATTTAAGGTTGTTATCTAATGAATTATGTGTTTGCATTATTTTTACTGTATATTTAATGAATTAATACCAATAAACTGAAAATTTACAAAAACGTGGAACAGCGGCAAAATATTACCTATTTCGATGATATTTAGTTTAAATCACATAAAGGAAAAGGGGATTGATAAACGTCAAAATATTGCTAAATTCGACGACTTTTAGTACAAAACAAATTGCAAGAAACTTGCTTAAAAAGGCAAACTTTGCGAAATTCTGAGATATGAAGGCCAAATCACATATCGTGAGAAAACTTGAAGTTGAATCGAAATATTGGTACAAACGAATATATTTACGTAAAATCACACTACATGAAAAACGTGAAAAAAGTCACTATTTTACCATATTTGAGGATTTTAACTTCAAATCATAGAGCGAGGTTTCGTATTATTTAGATCCAAGAAAAGACAAATGACAATGCGAGACACATTTTATCATTCCAATACAAATGATAAAAATCAATGTGTTTTCATTAGAATTAACTAAAATGTTCCTGATTTTCCGTTTATATTACCGATGGAAGATGTACACGTAAAACCGCTCTAATCCAGCTGAAACGTCGATATATGCAATAAAAACAAAAGTTCTCCCCTTTTTAATATCTTAGTCTGTATTTTAACGAGAAACAAATAGTTGATTGAAATAAAAGTATTTAAGGGTAATATCTAATCAATTATGTGTTTGCATCATTTTTATCGTATATTTAATGTATTAATACAAAAAACTGAAAATTCACAAAAACGTGGAAAAACAGCAAAATATTGCCTAATATGATGATATTTTGTTTAAATCACATAAAGGAAAAGGGGATGATAAACGTGAAAATATTGCTAAATTCGATGATTTTTCATACGACACAAAATGCAAGAAAACTTGCTTAAAATGCAATATTATGCGAAATTCTGGGATTTGAAAGCCAAATCACATATCGTGATTTGAAATACTACATGAAATAGTATCGAGATATTGGTAAAAATGAATATATTTACGTAATATTAAACTACATGGAAAAACGTGAAAAAAGTCACTCTTATACCAAATTTGATGATTTTAACTTCGAATCATGGAGCGAGGTTTCGTATTATTTAGATCCAAGAAAGGACATATGACAATGTTGCTTCCAATACAAATGATAAAAATCTGTGTTTTCATTAGAATTAACTAATATGTTCCTGATTTTCCGTTAATATTACCGATGGAAGATGTACACGTAAAACCGCTCTATTCCGGCTGAAACGTCGATATATGCAATAATAACCGAACTTCTCCTCTTTTCAATATCTTACTCAGTATTTTAACGAGAAACAAATGGATTATTGAAAATTAAGTATTTAAGGTTGTTATCTAATCAATTATGTGTTTGCATTATTTTTACTGTATATTTAATGAATTAATACCAATAAACTGAAAATTTACAAAAACGTGGAAAAACGGCAAAATATTGCCTAATTCGATGATATTTAATTTAAATCACATAAAGGAAAAGGGGATTGATAAACGTCAAAATATTGCTAAATTCGACGATTTTTAGTACAAAACAAATTGCAAGAAACTTGCTTAAAAATGCAAACTTTGCGAAATTCTGAGATATGAAGGCCAAATCACATATCGTGAGAAAACATGAAGTAGAATCGAAATATTGGTAAAAACGAATATATTTACGTAAAATCACACTACTTGAAAAACGTGAAAAAAGTCACTATTTTACCATATTTGAGGATTTTAACTTCAAATCATAGAGCGAAGTTTCGTATTATTTAGATCCAAAAAAAGACATATGACAATGCGAAACACATTTTATCATTCCAATACAAATGATATAAATCAATGTGTTTTCATTAGAATTAAATAAAATGTTCCTGATTTTCCGTTTATATTACCGATGGAAGATGTACACGTAAAACCGCTCTAATCCAGCTGAAACGTCGATATATGCAACAAAAACAGAACTTCTCCCCTTTTTAATATCTTAGTCTATATTTTAACGAGAAACAAATAGTTGATTGAAAATAAAGTATATAAGGGTAATATCTAATCAATTATGTGTTTGCATAATTTTTATCGTATATTTAATGTATTAATAACAATAAACTGAAAATTCACAAAAACGTGGAAAAACAGCAAAATATTGCCTAATTCGATGATATTTTGTTTAAATCACATAAAGGAAAAGGGGATGATAAACGTGAAAATATTGCTAAATTCGATGATTTTTCGTACGACACAAAATGCAAGAAAACTTGCTTAAAATGCAATATTATGCGAAATTCTGGGATTTGAAGGCCAAATCACATATCGTGATTTGAAATACTACATGAAATAGTATCGAGATATTGGTAAAAATGAATATATTTACGTAATATCAAACTACATGGAAAAACGTGAAAAAAGTCACTCTTATACTAAATTTGATGATTTTAACTTCGAATCATGGAGCGAGGTTTCGTATTGTTTAGATCCAAGAAAGGACATATGACTATGTTGCTTCTAATACAAATGATAAAAATCTATGTGTTTTCATTGGAATTAACTAATATGTTCCTGATTTTCCGTTAATATTACCGATGGAAGATGTACACGTAAAACCGCTCTATTCCGGCTGAAACGTCGATATATGCAATCGAATTGCATATATCGAACTTCTCAACTTCAACGAACTTCAACCGAACTTCTCCCCTTTTCAATATCTTACTCAGTATTTTAACGAGAAATAAATGGATTATTGAAAATGAAGTATTTAAGGTTGTTATCTAATCAATTATGTGTTTGCATTATTTTTACTGTATATTTAATGAATTAATACCAATAAACTGAAAATTTACAAAAACGTGGAAAAACGGCAAAATATTGCCTAATTCGATGATATTTAATTTAAATCACATAAAGGAAAAGGGGATTGATAAACTTCAAAATATTGCTAAATTCGACGATTTTTAGTACAAAACAAATTGCAAGAAACTTGCTTAAAAATGGAAACTTTGCGAAATTCTGAGATATGAAGGCCAAATCACATATCGTGAGAAAACATGAAGTAGAATCGAAATATTGGTAAAAACAAATATATTTACGTAAAATCACACTACTTGAAAAACGTGAAAAAGTCACTATTTTACCATATTTGAGGAATTTATCTTCAAATCATAGAGCGAGGTTTCGTATTATTTAGATCCAAAAAAAGACATATGACAATGCGAAACACATTTTATCATTCCAATACAAATGATAAAAATCAATGTGTTTTCATTAGAATTAACTAAAATGTTCCTGATTTTCCATTTATATTACCGATGGAAGATGTACACGTAAAACCGCTCTAATCCAGCTGAAACGTCGATATATGCAATAAAAACAGAACTTCTCCCCTTTTCAATATCTTAGTCTGTATTTTAACGAGAAACAAATAGTTGATTGAAAATAAAGTATTTAATGGTAATATCTAATCAATTATGTGTTTGCATAATTTTTATCGTATATTTAATGTATTAATAACAATAAACTGAAAATTCACCAAAACGTGGAAAAACAGCAAAATATTGCCTAATTCGATGATATTTTGTTTATATCACATAAAGGAAAAGAGGATGATAAACGTGAAAATATTGCTAAATTCGATGATTTTTCAACACAAAATGCAAGAAAACTTGCTTAAAATGCAATATTATGCGAAATTCTGAGATTGGAAGGCCAATTTTTTTGTAGTATTTCATGAATAACTACATGAAATAGTATCGAGATATTGGTAAAAATGGTATTTACGTAATATCAAACTACATGAAAAACGTGAAAAAAGTCACTATTATACCAAATTTGAGGATTTTAACTTCGAATCATGGAGCGAGGTTTCGTATTATTTAGATCCAAGAAAGGACATATGACAATGTTGTTTCCAATACATATGATAAAAATCTATGTGTTTTCATTAGAATTAACTAATATGTTCCTGATTTTCTGTTAATATTACAGATGGAAGATGTACACGTAAAACCGCTCTATTCCGGCTGAAGCGTCGATATATGCAATAATAACCGAACTTCTCCCCTTTTCAATATCTTACTCAGTATTTTAACGAGAAACAAATGGATTATTGAAAATGAAGTATTTAAGGTTGTTATCTAATCAATTATGTGTTTGCATTATTTTTACTGTATATTTAATGAATTAATACCAATAAACTGAAAATTTACAAAAACGTGGAACAGCGGCAAAATATTACCTAATTCGATGATATTTAGTTTAAATCACATAAAGGAAAAGGGGATTGATAAACGTAAAAATATTGCTAAATTCGACGACTTTTAGTACAAAACAAATTGCAAGAAACTTGCTTAAAAATGCAAACTTTGCGAAATTCTGAGATATGAAGGCCAAATCACATATCGTGAGAAAACATGAAGTAGAATCGAAATATTGGTAAAAACGAATATATTTACGTAAAATCACACTACATGAAAAACGTGAAAAAAGTCACTATTTTACCATATTTGAGGATTTTAACTTCAAATCATAGAGCGAGGTTTCGTATTATTTAGATCCAAAAAAAGACATATGACAATGCGAAACACATTTTATCATTCCAATACAAATGATAAAAATCAATGTGTTTTCATTAGAATTAACTAAAATGTTCCTGATTTTCCGTTTATATTACCGATGGAAGATGTACACTTAAAACCGCTCTAATCCAGCTGAAACGTCGATATATGCAATAAAAACAGAACTTCTCCCCTTTTCAATATCTTAGTCTGTATTTTAACGAGAAACAAATAGTTGATTGAAAATAAAGTATTTAAGGGTAATATCTAATCAATTATGTGTTTGCATCATTTTTATCGTATATTTAATGTAATAATAACAATAAACTGAAAATTCACCAAAACGTGGAAAAACAGCAAAATATTGCCTAATTCGATGATATTTTTTTAAATCACATAAAGGAAAAGGGGATGATAAACGTGAAAATACTGCTAAATCCGATGATTTTTCGTACGACACAAAATGCAAGAAAACGTGCTTAAAATGCAATATTATGCGAAATTCTGAGATTTGAAGGCCAAATCACATATCGTGATACTACATGAAATAGTATCGAGATATTGGTAAAAATGAATATATTTACGTAATATCAAACTACATGAAAAACGTGAAAAAAGTCAATATTATACCAAATTTGAGGATTTTAACTTCGAATCATGGAGCGAGGTTTCGTATTATTTAGATCCAAGAAAAGACATATGACAATGTTGTTGCCAATACAAATGATAAAAATCAATGTGTTTTCATTAGAATTAACTAATATGTTCCTGATTTTCCGTTTATATTACCCGATGTACGTGTACATTACGAAGATGTACACGTAAAACCGCTCTATTCCGGCTGAAACGTCGATATATGCAATAGAAACCGAACTTCTCCCCTTTTCAATATCTTACTCAGTATTTTAACTAGAAACAAATGGATTATTGAAAATGAAGTATTTAAGGTTGTTATCTAATCAATTATGTGTTTGCATTATTTTTATCGTATATTTAATGAATTAATACCAATAAACTGAAAATTTACAAAAACGTGGAAAAACGGCAAAATATTGCCTAATTCGATGATATTTTGATTAAATCACATAAAGTAATAGGGGATTGATAAACGTCAAAATATTGCTAAATTCGACGATTTTTAGTACAAAACAAAATGCAAGAAATTATTTTTAAAAATGCAAACTTTGCAAAATTCTGAGATATGAAGGCTAAATCACATATCGTGAGAAAGCATGAAGTAGAATCGAAATATTGGTAAAAACGAATATATTTACGTAAAATCACACTACATGAAAAACGTGAAAAAAGTCACTATTTTACCATATTTGAGGATTTTAACTTCAAATCATAGAGCGAAGTTTCGTATTATTTAGATCCAAAAAAAGACATATGACAATGCGAAACACATTTTATCATTCCAATACAAATGATATAAATCAATGTGTTTTCATTAGAATTAAATAAAATGTTCCTGATTTTCCGTTTATATTACCGATGAAAGATGTACACGTAAAACCGCTCTAATCCAGCTGAAACGTCGATATATGCAACAAAAACAGAACTTCTCCCCTTTTTAATATCTTAGTCTATATTTTAACGAGAAACAAATAGTTGATTGAAAATAAAGTATATAAGGGTAATATCTAATCAATTATGTGTTTGCATAATTTTTATCGTATATTTAATGTATTAATAACAATAAACTGAAAATTCACAAAAACGTGGAAAAACAGCAAAATATTGCCTAATTCGATGATATTTTGTTTAAATCACATAAAGGAAAAGGGGATGATAAACGTGAAAATATTGCTAAATTCGATGATTTTTCGTACGACACAAAATGCAAGAAAACTTGCTTAAAATGCAATATTATGCGAAATTCTGGGATTTGAAAGCCAAATCACATATCGTGATTTGAAATACTACATCAAATAGTATCGAGATATTGGTAAAAATGAATATATTTACGTAATATTAAACTACATGGAAAAACGTGAAAAAAGTCACTCTTATACCAAATTTGATGATTTTAACTTCGAATCATGGAGCGAGGTTTCGTATTATTTAGATCCAAGAAAGGACATATGACAATGTTGCTTCCAATACAAATGATAAAAATCTGTGTTTTCATTAGAATTAACTAATATGTTCCTGATTTTCCGTTAATATTACCGATGGAAGATGTACACGTAAAACCGCTCTATTCCGGCTGAAACGTCGATATATGCAATAATAACCGAACTTCTCCCCTTTTCAATATCTTACTCAGTATTTTAACGAGAAACAAATGGATTATTGAAAATGAAGTATTTAAGGTTGTTATCTAATCAATTATGTGTTTGCATTATTTTTACTGTATATTTAATGAATTAATACCAATAAACTGAAAATTTACAAAAACGTGGAAAAACGGCAAAATATTGCCTAATTCGATGATATTTAATTTAAATCACATAAAGGAAAAGGGGATTGATAAACGTCAAAATATTGCTAAATTCGACGATTTTTAGTACAAAACAAATTGCAAGAAACTTGCTTAAAAATGCAAACTTTGCGAAATTCTGAGATATGAAGGCCAAATCACATATCGTGAGAAAACATGAAGTAGAATCGAAATATTGGTAAAAACGAATATATTTACGTAAAATCACACTACTTGAAAAACGTGAAAAAAGTCACTATTTTACCATATTTGAGGATTTTAACTTCAAATCATAGAGCGAAGTTTCGTATTATTTAGATCCAAAAAAAGACATATGACAATGCGAAACACATTTTATCATTCCAATACAAATGATATAAATCAATGTGTTTTCATTAGAATTAAATAAAATGTTCCTGATTTTCCGTTTATATTACCGATGGAAGATGTACACGTAAAACCGCTCTAATCCAGCTGAAACGTCGATATATGCAACAAAAACAGAACTTCTCCCCTTTTTAATATCTTAGTCTATATTTTAACGAGAAACAAATAGTTGATTGAAAATAAAGTATATAAGGGTAATATCTAATCAATTATGTGTTTGCATAATTTTTATCGTATATTTAATGTATTAATAACAATAAACTGAAAATTCACAAAAACGTGGAAAAACAGCAAAATATTGCCTAATTCGATGATATTTTGTTTAAATCACATAAAGGAAAAGGGGATGATAAACGTGAAAATATTGCTAAATTCGATGATTTTTCGTACGACACAAAATGCAAGAAAACTTGCTTAAAATGCAATATTATGCGAAATTCTGGGATTTGAAGGCCAAATCACATATCGTGATTTGAAATACTACATGAAATAGTATCGAGATATTGGTAAAAATGAATATATTTACGTAATATCAAACTACATGGAAAAACGTGAAAAAAGTCACTCTTATACCAAATTTGATGATTTTAACTTCGAATCATGGAGCGAGGTTTCGTATTATTTAGATCCAAGAAAGGACATATGACAATGTTGCTTCCAATACAAATGATAAAAATCTATGTGTTTTCATTGGAATTAACTAATATGTTCCTGATTTTCCGTTAATATTACCGATGGAAGATGTACACGTAAAACCGCTCTATTCCGGCTGAAACGTCGATATATGCAATCGAATTGCATATATCGAACTTCTCAACTTCAACGAACTTCAACCGAACTTCTCCCCTTTTCAATATCTTACTCAGTATTTTAACGAGAAATAAATGGATTATTGAAAATGAAGTATTTAAGGTTGTTATCTAATCAATTATGTGTTTGCATTATTTTTACTGTATATTTAATGAATTAATACCAATAAACTGAAAATTTACAAAAACGTGGAAAAACGGCAAAATATTGCCTAATTCGATGATATTTAATTTAAATCACATAAAGGAAAAGGGGATTGATAAACTTCAAAATATTGCTAAATTCGACGATTTTTAGTACAAAACAAATTGCAAGAAACTTGCTTAAAAATGGAAACTTTGCGAAATTCTGAGATATGAAGGCCAAATCACATATCGTGAGAAAACATGAAGTAGAATCGAAATATTGGTAAAAACAAATATATTTACGTAAAATCACACTACTTGAAAAACGTGAAAAAAGTCACTATTTTACCATATTTGAGGATTTTAACTTCAAATCATAGAGCGAGGTTTCGTATTATTTAGATCCAAAAAAAGACATATGACAATGCGAAACACATTTTATCATTCCAATACAAATGATAAAAATCAATGTGTTTTCATTAGAATTAACTAAAATGTTCCTGATTTTCCATTTATATTACCGATGGAAGATGTACACGTAAAACCGCTCTAATCCAGCTGAAACGTCGATATATGCAATAAAAACAGAACTTCTCCCCTTTTCAATATCTTAGTCTGTATTTTAACGAGAAACAAATAGTTGATTGAAAATAAAGTATTTAATGGTAATATCTAATCAATTATGTGTTTGCATAATTTTTATCGTATATTTAATGTATTAATAACAATAAACTGAAAATTCACCAAAACGTGGAAAAACAGCAAAATATTGCCTAATTCGATGATATTTTGTTTATATCACATAAAGGAAAAGAGGATGATAAACGTGAAAATATTGCTAAATTCGATGATTTTTCGTACAACACAAAATGCAAGAAAACTTGCTTAAAATGCAATATTATGCGAAATTCTGAGATTGGAAGGCCAATTTTTTTGTAGTATTTCATGAAATACTACATGAAATAGTATCGAGATATTGGTAAAAATGGTATTTACGTAATATCAAACTACATGAAAAACGTGAAAAAAGTCACTATTATACCAAATTTGAGGATTTTAACTTCGAATCATGGAGCGAGGTTTCGTATTATTTAGATCCAAGAAAGGACATATGACAATGTTGTTTCCAATACATATGATAAAAATCTATGTGTTTTCATTAGAATTAACTAATATGTTCCTGATTTTCTGTTAA
This sequence comes from Procambarus clarkii, assembly GCF_040958095.1. Classification (NCBI taxonomy): domain Eukaryota; kingdom Metazoa; phylum Arthropoda; class Malacostraca; order Decapoda; family Cambaridae; genus Procambarus; species Procambarus clarkii. Next base: position 7,551,520 of record NC_091224.1, on the reverse strand, counting down.
TATTACAGATGGAAGATGTACACGTAAAACCGCTCTATTCCGGCTGAAGCGTCGATATATGCAATAATAACCGAACTTCTCCCCTTTTCAATATCTTACTCTGTATTTTAACGAGAAACAAATGGATTATTGAAAATGAAGTATTTAAGGTTGTTATCTAATCAATTATGTGTTTGCATTATTTTTACTGTATATTTAATGAATTAATACCAATAAACTGAAAATTTACAAAAACGTGGAACAGCGGCAAAATATTACCTAATTCGATGATATTTAGTTTAAATCACATAAAGGAAAAGGGGATTGATAAACGTAAAAATATTGCTAAATTCGACGACTTTTAGTACAAAACAAATTGCAAGAAACTTGCTTAAAAATGCAAACTTTGCGAAATTCTGAGATATGAAGGCCAAATCACATATCGTGAGAAAACATGAAGTAGAATCGAAATATTGGTAAAAACGAATATATTTACGTAAAATCACACTACATGAAAAACGTGAAAAAAGTCACTATTTTACCATATTTGAGGATTTTAACTTCAAATCATAGAGCGAGGTTTCGTATTATTTAGATCCAAAAAAAGACATATGACAATGCGAAACACATTTTATCATTCCAATACAAATGATAAAAATCAATGTGTTTTCATTAGAATTAACTAAAATGTTCCTGATTTTCCGTTTATATTACCGATGGAAGATGTACACTTAAAACCGCTCTAATCCAGCTGAAACGTCGATATATGCAATAAAAACAGAACTTCTCCCCTTTTCAATATCTTAGTCTGTATTTTAACGAGAAACAAATAGTTGATTGAAAATAAAGTATTTAAGGGTAATATCTAATCAATTATGTGTTTGCATCATTTTTATCGTATATTTAATGTAATAATAACAATAAACTGAAAATTCACCAAAACGTGGAAAAACAGCAAAATATTGCCTAATTCGATGATATTTTTTTAAATCACATAAAGGAAAAGGGGATGATAAACGTGAAAATACTGCTAAATCCGATGATTTTTCGTACGACACAAAATGCAAGAAAACGTGCTTAAAATGCAATATTATGCGAAATTCTGAGATTTGAAGGCCAAATCACATATCGTGATACTACATGAAATAGTATCGAGATATTGGTAAAAATGAATATATTTACGTAATATCAAACTACATGAAAAACGTGAAAAAAGTCACTATTATACCAAATTTGAGGATTTTAACTTCGAATCATGGAGCGAGGTTTCGTATTATTTAGATCCAAGAAAAGACATATGACAATGTTGTTGCCAATACAAATGATAAAAATCAATGTGTTTTCATTAGAATTAACTAATATGTTCCTGATTTTCCGTTTATATTACCCGATGTACGTGTACATTACGAAGATGTACACGTAAAACCGCTCTATTCCGGCTGAAACGTCGATATATGCAATAGAAACCGAACTTCTCCCCTTTTCAATATCTTACTCAGTATTTTAACTAGAAACAAATGGATTATTGAAAATGAAGTATTTAAGGTTGTTATCTAATCAATTATGTGTTTGCATTATTTTTATCGTATATTTAATGAATTAATACCAATAAACTGAAAATTTACAAAAACGTGGAAAAACGGCAAAATATTGCCTAATTCGATGATATTTTGATTAAATCACATAAAGTAATAGGGGATTGATAAACGTCAAAATATTGCTAAATTCGACGATTTTTAGTACAAAACAAAATGCAAGAAATTATTTTTAAAAATGCAAACTTTGCAAAATTCTGAGATATGAAGGCTAAATCACATATCGTGAGAAAGCATGAAGTAGAATCGAAATATTGGTAAAAACGAATATATTTACGTAAAATCACACTACATGAAAAACGTGAAAAAAGTCACTATTTTACCATATTTGAGGATTTTAACTTCAAATCATAGAGCGAAGTTTCGTATTATTTAGATCCAAAAAAAGACATATGACAATGCGAAACACATTTTATCATTCCAATACAAATGATATAAATCAATGTGTTTTCATTAGAATTAAATAAAATGTTCCTGATTTTCCGTTTATATTACCGATGAAAGATGTACACGTAAAACCGCTCTAATCCAGCTGAAACGTCGATATATGCAACAAAAACAGAACTTCTCCCCTTTTTAATATCTTAGTCTATATTTTAACGAGAAACAAATAGTTGATTGAAAATAAAGTATATAAGGGTAATATCTAATCAATTATGTGTTTGCATAATTTTTATCGTATATTTAATGTATTAATAACAATAAACTGAAAATTCACAAAAACGTGGAAAAACAGCAAAATATTGCCTAATTCGATGATATTTTGTTTAAATCACATAAAGGAAAAGGGGATTATAAACGTGAAAATATTGCTAAATTCGATGATTTTTCGTACGACACAAAATGCAAGAAAACTTGCTTAAAATGCAATATTATGCGAAATTCTGGGATTTGAAGGCCAAATCACATATCGTGATTTGAAATACTACATGAAATAGTATCGAGATATTGGTAAAAATGAATATATTTACGTAATATCAAACTACATGGAAAAACGTGAAAAAAGTCACTCTTATACCAAATTTGATGATTTTTAACTTCGAATCATGGAGCGAGGTTTCGTATTATTTAGATCCAAGAAAGGACATATGACAATGTTGCTTCCAATACAAATGATAAAAATCTATGGGTTTTCATTGGAATTAACACTTTCGCGCTTTATATTAGAGATAACTCGTCGCCGTTTTCTCTTACGATTCCGCATAACAGCCTACTTTTCTCGTCCATCGAAAAAATATTTCTATAAACTCCATTTCTTAACCGAAATGGATGGGGATACTTTTGTTTTGTAGAGAATTTATTTGCAAATGTTTTGATACCAGAATGAATATTATATCACATAAACTTCTATGAGTAAAAAAAAAAATACACAAAGTATGTTTGGGGGTGTGGCGAGCATGTGGCAGTGGGTTCCCTTTAGCCGTTGATATATCCAACACGTGGGAAATATTTGTATGTGTTATGTATATGTCTGTGTAGGGAATTTTACTGCGATCACTGTCATACAAATTATAAAATGTTTCAACAAGTATAAACATGACAAACATCAAACGAACGAAAACAATGCGTTCGTTTCTGCCGCGAACGCATACTGAGCGACGTGGTTCTATATTTGGCGCTTCTCTTACACATGCTTTGTACAAATGTTATACAGTTCATCTTATAGAAAATTTTATTGCGAACACATTGGTATAAAAAAGAAATACGTACATAGAAAAGTAGGGTCAGGAAATGTATAAACTTTCCAAGCATGATTTCCCCCCTGTGTTTTCGTCAGTGCGCTCGCGGCTAACTACTCTCCACTTCACACACTCTTGCGGGTGGGCAATTACCTATATTAAACATTCATATGCATATGTCCGTGTAGAGAATTTTATTGCGATTCCAATGATACCAAAATTAGCGATGTAGGACAACTGTAGGCTTCGCAACCATTAAGAGAGTGGAAACATTTTGTTGCTGTTTGGCGCTCTCGGCGAGTGATCTGCATAGTTTTTTATTTGGTGTTGATACTCCTTATGCTTGGGCGGCATTTTATAGGTATGCTCTTATAGACAATTTCATTGCGAACACAGTGATACCGAATTTAAATACGTGGGCCTTCAATTATTGTCAGGACAGTCAAAAGAGTGTACACTTTTCGGTCTTACCGCGTAGGCGCGCGAAGTGCCGAAAGCATCTGGGGTATTGTTTTTTTTTGAGCGCCGAGAGCGCGAAAGTGTTAACTAATATGTTCCTGATTTTCCGTTAATATTACCGATGGAAGATGTACACGTAAAACCGCTCTATTCCGGCTGAAACGTCGATATATGCAATCGAATTGCATATATCGAACTTCTCAACTACAACGAACTTCAACCGAACTTCTCCCCTTTTCAATATCTTACTCAGTATTTTAACGAGAAATAAATGGATTATTGAAAATGAAGTATTTAAGGTTGTTATCTAATCAATTATGTGTTTGCATTATTTTTACTGTATATTTAATGAATTAATACCAATAAACTGAAAATTTACAAAAACGTGGAAAAACGGCAAAATATTGCCTAATTCGATGATATTTAATTTAAATCACATAAAGGAAAAGGGGATTGATAAACGTCAAAATATTGCTAAATTCGACGATTTTTAGTACAAAACAAATTGCAAGAAACTTGCTTAAAAATGGAAACTTTGCGAAATTCTGAGATATGAAGGCCAAATCACATATCGTGAGAAAACATGAAGTAGAATCGAAATATTGGTAAAAACAAATATATTTACGTAAAATCACACTACTTGAAAAACGTGAAAAAAGTCACTATTTTACCATATTTGAGGATTTTAACTTCAAATCATAGAGCGAGGTTTCGTATTATTTAGATCCAAAAAAAGACATATGACAATGCGAAACACATTTTATCATTCCAATACAAATGATAAAAATCAATGTGTTTTCATTAGAATTAACTAAAATGTTCCTGATTTTCCATTTATATTACCGATGGAAGATGTACACGTAAAACCGCTCTAATCCAGCTGAAACGTCGATATATGCAATAAAAACAGAACTTCTCCCCTTTTCAATATCTTAGTCTGTATTTTAACGAGAAACAAATAGTTGATTGAAAATAAAGTATTTAATGGTAATATCTAATCAATTATGTGTTTGCATAATTTTTATCGTATATTTAATGTATTAATAACAATAAACTGAAAATTCACCAAAACGTGGAAAAACAGCAAAATATTGCCTAATTCGATGATATTTTGTTTATATCACATAAAGGAAAAGAGGACGATAAACGTGAAAATATTGCTAAATTCGATGATTTTTCGTACAACACAAAATGCAAGAAAACTTGCTTAAAATGCAATATTATGCGAAATTCTGAGATTGGAAGGCCAAATCACATATCGTGATTTGAAATACTACATGAAATAGTATCGAGATATTGGTAAAAATGGTATTTACGTAATATCAAACTACATGAAAAACGTGAAAAAAGTCACTATTATACCAAATTTGAGGATTTTAACTTCGAATCATGGAGCGAGGTTTCGTATTATTTAGATCCAAGAAAGGACATATGACAATGTTGTTTCCAATACATATGATAAAAATCTGTGTTTTCATTAGAATTAACTAATATGTTCCTGATTTTCTGTTAATATTACCGATGGAAGATGTACACGTAAAACCGCTCTAATCCAGCTGAATCGTCGATATATGCAACAAAAACAGAACTTCTCCCCTTTTTAATATCTTAGTCTGTATTTTAACGAGAAACAAATAGTTGATTGAAAATAAAGTATATAAGGGTAATATCTAATCAATTATGTGTTTGCATAATTTTTATCGTATATTTAATGTATTAATAACAATAAACTGAAAAATCACCAAAACGTGGAAAAACAGCAAAATATTGCCTAAATCGATGATATTTTGTTTAAATCACATAAAGGAAAAGGGGAAGATAAACGTGAAAATATTGCTAAATTCGATGATTTTTCGTACGACACAAAATGCAAGAAAACTTGCTTAAAATGCAATATTATGCGAAATTCTGAGATTTGAAGGATAAATCACATATCGTGATACTACATGAAATAGTACCGAGATATTGGTAAAAATGAATATATTTACGTAATATCAAACTACATGAAAAACCTGAAAAAGTCACTATTATACCAAATTTGAGGATTTTAACTTCGAATCATGGAGCGAGGTTTCGTATTATTTAGATCCAAGAAAAGACATATGACAATGTTGTTTCCAATACATATGATAAAAATCAATGTGTTTTCATTAGAATTAACTAATATGTTCCTGATTTTCCGTTTATATTACCGATGTAAGATGTACACGTAAAACCGCTCTATTCCGGCTGAAACGTCGATATATGCAATAAAAACCGAACTTTTCCCCTTTTCAATATCTTACTCAGTATTTTAACGAGAAACAAATGGATTATTGAAAAAGAAGTATATAAGGTTGTTATCTAATCAATTATGTGTTTGCATTATTTTATCGTATATTTAATGAATTAATACCAATAAACTGAAAATTTACAAAAACGTGGAAAAACGGCAAAATGTTGCCTAATTTGATGATATTTTGTTTAAATCACATAAAGGAAAAGGGGATTGATAAACGTCAAAATATTGCTAAATTCGACGATTTTTAGTACAAAACAAAATGCAAGAAACTTGCTTAAAAATGCAAACTTTGCGAAATTCTGAGATATGAAGGCCAAATCACATATCGTGAGAAAAGATGAAGTAGAGTCGAAATATTGGTAAAAACGAATATATTTACGTAAAATCACACTACTTGAAAAACGTGAAAAAAGTCACTATTTTACCATATTTGAGGATTTTAACTTCAAATCATAGAGCGAGGTTTCGTATTATTTAGATCCAAAAAAAGACATATGACAATGCGAAACACATTTTATCATTCCAATACAAATGATAAAAATCAATGTGTTTTCATTAGAATTAACTAAAATGTTCCTGATTTTCCATTTATATTACCGATGGAAGATGTACACGTAAAACCGCTCTAATCCAGCTGAATCGTCGATATATGCAACAAAAACAAAACTTCTCCCCTTTTCAATATCTTACTCAGTATTTTAACTGGAAACAAATGGTTTATTGAAAATGAAGTATTTAAGGTTGTTATCTAATCAATTATGTGTTTGCATCATTTTTATCGTATATTTAATGTAATAATAACAATAAACTGGAAATTCACCAAAACGTGGAAAAACAGCAAAATATTGCCTAATTCGATGATATTTTGTTTAAATCACATAAAGGAAAAGAGGATGATAAATGTTAAAATATTGCTAAATTCGATGATTTTTCGTATAACACAAAATGCAAGAAAACTTGCTTAAAATGCAATACTATGCGAAATTCTGAGATATGAAGGTCATATCACATATCGTGATACTACATGAAATAGTATCGAGATATTGGTAAAAATGAATATATTTACGTAATATCAAACTACATGAAAAACGTGAAAAAAGTCACTTTTATACCAAATTTGAGGATTTTACCTTCGAATCATGGAGCGAGGTTTCGTATTATTTAGATCCAAGAAAAGACATATGACAATGTTGTTTCCAATACATATGATAAAAATCAATGTGTTTTCATTAGAATTAACTAATATGTTCCTGATTTTCCGTTTATATTACCGATGGAAGATGTGCACGTAAAACCGCTCTATTCCGGCTGAAACGTCGATATATGCAATAAAAACCGAACGTTTCCCCTTTTCAATATCTTACTCAGTATTTTAACGAGAAACAAATGGATTATTGAAAAAGAAGTATATAAGGTTGTTATCTAATCAATAATGTGTTTGCATTATTGTTATCGTATATTTAATGAATTAATACCAATAAACTCAAAATTTACAAAAACGTGGAAAAACGGCAAAATATTGCCTAATTCGATGATATTTTGTTTAAATCACATAAAGGAAAAGGGGATTGATAAACGTCAAAGTATTGCTAAATTCGACGATTTTTAGTACAAAACAAATTGCAAGAAACTTGCTTAAAAATGCAAACTTTGCGAAATTCTGAGATATGAAGGCCAAATCACATATCGTGAGAAAACATGAAGTAGAATCGAAATATTGGTAAAAACGAATATATTTACGTAAAATCACACTACTTGAAAAACGTGAAAAAAGTCACTATTTTACCATATTTGAGGATTTTAACTTCAAATCATAGAGCGAGGTTTCGTATTATTTAGATCCAAAAAAAGACATATGACAATGCGAAACACATTTTATCATTCCAATACAAATGATAAAAATCAATGTGTTTTCATTAGAATTAACTAAAATGTTCCTGATTTTCCATTTATATTACCGATGGAAGATGTACACGTAAAACCGCTCTAATCCAGCTGAATCGTCGATATATGCAACAAAAACAGAACTTCTTCCCTTTTCAATATCTTACTCAGTATTTTAACTAGAAACAAATGGTTTATTGAAAATGAAGTATTTAAGGTTGTTATCTAATCAATTATGAGTTTGCATCATTTTTATCGTATATTTAATGTAATAATAACAATAAACTGAAAATTCACCAAAACGTGGAAAACAGCAAAATATTGCCTAATTCGATGATATTTTGTTTAAATCACATAAAGGAAAAGAGGATGTTAAAAGTTAAAATATTGCTAAATTCGATGATTTTTCGTATGACACAAAATGCAAGAAAACTTGCTTAAAATGCAATATTATGCGAAATTCTGGGATTTGAAAGCCAAATCACATATCGTGATTTGAAATACTACATGAAATAGTATCGAGATATTGGTAAAAATGAATATATTTACATAATTTCAAACTATATGGAAAAACGTGAAAAAAGTCACTCTTATACCAAATTTGATGATTTTTACTTCGAATCATGGAGCGAGGTTTCGTATTATTTAGATCCAAGAAAGGACATATGACAATGTTGCTTCCAATACAAATGATAAAAATCTGTGTTTTCATTAGAATTAACTAATATGTTCCTGATTTTCCGTTAATATTACCGATCGAAGATGTACACGTAAAACCGCTCTATTCCGGCTGAAACGTCGATATATGCAATAAAACCCGAACTTTTCCCCTTTTCAATATCTTACTCAGTATTTTAACGAGAAACAAATGGATTATTGAAAAAGAAGTATATAAGGTTGTTATCTAATCAATAATGTGTTTACATTATTTTTATCGTATATTTAATGAATTAATACCAATAAACTCAAAATTTACAAAAACGTGGAAAAACGGCAAAATATTGCCTAATTCGATGATATTTTGTTTAAATCACATAAAGGAAAAGGGGATTGATAAACGTCAAAATATTGCTAAATTCGACGATTTTTAGTACAAAACTGCCGGGGAGCAAGCTGAAAAAAACTGCAAGAAACTTGCTTAAAAATACAAACTTTGCGAAATTCTGAGATATGAAGGCCAAATCACATATCGCGAGAAAGCATGAAGTAGAATCGAAATATTGGTAAAAACGAATATATTTACGTAAAATCACACTACATGAAAAACGTGAAAAAAAGTCACTATTTTACCATATTTGAGGATTTTAACTTCAAATCATAGAGCGAGGTTTCGTATTATTTAGACCCAAGAAAAGACATATGACAATGCGAAACACATTTTATCATTCCAATACAAATGATATAAATCAATGTGTTTTCATTAGAATTAACTAAAATGTTCCTGATTTTCCGTTTATATTACCGATGGAAGATGTACACGTAAAACCGCTCTAATCCAGCTGAAACGTCAATATATGCAATAAAAAGAGAACTTCTCCCCTTTTCAATATCTTAGTCTGTATTTTAACGAGAAACATATAGTTGATTGAAAATAAAGTATTTAAGGGTAATATCTAATCAATTATGTGTTTACATCATTTTTATCGTATATTTAATGTAATAATAACAATAAACTGAAAATTCACCAAAACGTGGAAAAACAGCAAAATATTGCCTAATTCGATGATATTTTGTTTAAATCACATAAAGGAAAAGGGGATGATAAACGTGAAAATATTGCTAAATTCAATGATTTTTCGTACGACACAAAATGCAAGAAAACTTGCTTAAAATGCAATATTATGCGAAATTCTGAGATTTGAAGGCCAAATCACATATCGTGATACTACATGAAATAGTATCGAGATATTGGTAAAAATGAATATATATACGTAATATCAAACTACATGAAAAACGTGAAAAATGTCACTATTATACCAAATTTGAGGATTTTAACTTCGAATCATGGAGCGAGGTTTCGTATTATTTAGATACAAGAAAAGACATATGACAATGTTGTTGCCAATACAAATGATAAAAATCAATGTGTTTTCATTAGAATTAACTAATATGTTACTGATTTTCCGTTTATATTACCGATGGAAGATGTACACGTAACACCGCTCTATTCTGGCTGAAACGTCGATATATGCAATAAAAACCGAACTTCTCCCCTTTTCAATATCTTACTCAGTATTTTAACTAGAAACAAATGGATTATTGAAAATGAAGTATTTAAGGTTGTTATCTAATCAATTATGTGTTTGTATTATTTTTATCGTATATTTAATGAATTAATACCAATAAACTGAAAATTTACAAAAACGTGGAAAAACGGCAAAATATTGCCTAATTCGATGATATTTTGATTAAATCACATAAAGTAAAAGGGGATTGATAAACGTCAAAATATTGCTAAATTCGACGATTTTTAGTACAAAACAAAATGCAAGAAATTTGCTTAAAAATGCAAACTTTGCGAAATTCTGAGATATGAAGGCTAAATCACATATCGTGAGAAAGCATGAAGTAGAATCGAAATATTGGTATAAACGAATATATTTACGTAAAATCATACTACATGAAAAACGTGAAAAAAAGTCACTATTTTACCATATTTGAGGATTTTAACTTCAAATCATAGAGACGGTTTCGTATTATTTAGATTTAAGAAAAGACATATGACAATGCGAAACACATTTTATCATTCCAATACAAATGATAAAAATCAATGTGTTTTCATTAGAATTAACTAATATGTTACTGATTTTCCGTTTATATTACCGATGGAAGATGTACACGTAACACCGCTCTATTCTGGCTGAAACGTCGATATATGCAATAAAAACCGAACTTCTCCCCTTTTCAATATCTTACTCAGTATTTTAACTAGAAACAAATGGATTATTGAAAATGAAGTATTTAAGGTTGTTATCTAATCAATTATGTGTTTGTATTATTTTTATCGTATATTTAATGAATTAATACCAATAAACTGAAAATTTACAAAAACGTGGAAAAACGGCAAAATATTGCCTAATTCGATGATATTTTGATTAAATCACATAAAGTAAAAGGGGATTGATAAACGTCAAAATATTGCTAAATTCGACGATTTTTAGTACAAAACAAAATGCAAGAAATTTGCTTAAAAATGTAAACTTTGCGAAATTCTGAGATATGAAGGCTAAATCACATATCGTGAGAAAGCATGAAGTAGAATCGAAATATTGGTATAAACGAATATATTTACGTAAAATCATACTACATGAAAAACGTGAAAAAAAGTCACTATTTTACCATATTTGAGGATTTTAACTTCAAATCATAGAGACGGTTTCGTATTATTTAGATTTAAGAAAAGACATATGACAATGCGAAACACATTTTATCATTCCAATACAAATGATATAAATCAATGTGTTTTCATTAGAATTAAATAAAATGTTCCTGATTTTCCGTTTATATTACCGATGGAAGATGTACACGTAAAACCGCTCTAATCCAGCTGAAACGTCGATATATGCAACAAAAACAGAACTTCTCCCCTTTTTAATATCTTAGTCTGTATTTTAACGAGAAACAAATAGTTGATTGAAAATAAAGTATATAAAGGTAATATCTAATCAATTATGTGTTTGCATAATTTTTGTCGTATATTTAATGTATTAATAATAATAAACTGAAAAATCACCAAAACGTGGAAAAACAGCAAAATATTGCCTAATTCGATGATATTTTGTTTAAATCACATAAAGGAAAAGGGGATGATAAACGTGAAAATATTGCTAAATTCGACGATTTTTAGTACAAAACAAATTGCAAGAAACTTGCTTAAAAATGCAAACTTTGCGAAATTCTGAGATATGAAGGCCAAATCACATATCGTGAGAAAACATGAAGTAGAATCGAAATATTGGTAAAAACGAATATATTTACGTAAAATCACACTACATGAAAAACGTGAAAAAAGTCACTATTTTACCATATTTGAGGATTTTAACTTCAAATCATAGAGCGAGGTTTCGTATTATTTAGACCCAAAAAAAGACATATGACAATGCGAAATACATTTTATCATTCCAATACAAATGATAAAAATCAATGTGTTTTCATTAGAATTAACTAAAATGTTCCTGATTTTCCATTTATATTACCGATGGAAGATGTACACGTAAAACCGCTCTAATCCAGCTGAATCGTCTATATATGCAACAAAAACAGAACTTCTTCCCTTTTCAATATCTTACTCAGTATTTTAACTAGAAACAAATGGTTTATTGAAAATGAAGTATTTAAGGTTGTTATCTAATCAATTATGAGTTTGCATCATTTTTATCGTATATTTAATGTAATAATAACAATAAACTGAAAATTCACCAAAACGTGGAAAACAGCAAAATATTGCCTAATTCGATGATATTTTGTTTAAATCACATAAAGGAAAAGAGGATGTTAAAAGTTAAAATATTGCTAAATTCGATGATTTTTCGTATGACACAAAATGCAAGAAAACTTGCTTAAAATGCAATATTATGCGAAATTCTGGGATTTGAAAGCCAAATCACATATCGTGATTTGAAATACTACATGAAATAGTATCGAGATATTGGTAAAAATGAATATATTTACATAATTTCAAACTATATGGAAAAACGTGAAAAAAGTCACTCTTATACCAAATTTGATGATTTTTACTTCGAATCATGGAGCGAGGTTTCGTATTATTTAGATCCAAGAAAGGACATATGACAATGTTGCTTCCAATACAAATGATAAAAATCTGTGTTTTCATTAGAATTAACTAATATGTTCCTGATTTTCCGTTAATATTACCGATCGAAGATGTACACGTAAAACCGCTCTATTCCGGCTGAAACGTCGATATATGCAATAAAACCCGAACTTTTCCCCTTTTCAATATCTTACTCAGTATTTTAACGAAAAACAAATGGATTATTGAAAAAGAAGTATATAAGGTTGTTATCTAATCAATAATGTGTTTACATTATTTTTATCGTATATTTAATGAATTAATACCAATAAACTCAAAATTTACAAAAACGTGGAAAAACGGCAAAATATTGCCTAATTCGATGATATTTTGTTTAAATCACATAAAGGAAAAGGGGATTGATAAACGTCAAAATATTGCTAAATTCGACGATTTTTAGTACAAAACTGCCGGGGAGCAAGCTGAAAAAAACTGCAAGAAACTTGCTTAAAAATACAAACTTTGCGAAATTCTGAGATATGAAGGCCAAATCACATATCGCGAGAAAGCATGAAGTAGAATCGAAATATTGGTAAAAACGAATATATTTACGTAAAATCACACTACATGAAAAACGTGAAAAAAAGTCACTATTTTACCATATTTGAGGATTTTAACTTCAAATCATAGAGCGAGGTTTCGTATTATTTAGACCCAAGAAAAGACATATGACAATGCGAAACACATTTTATCATTCCAATACAAATGATATAAATCAATGTGTTTTCATTAGAATTAACTAAAATGTTCCTGATTTTCCGTTTATATTACCGATGGAAGATGTACACGTAAAACCGCTCTAATCCAGCTGAAACGTCAATATATGCAATAAAAAGAGAACTTCTCCCCTTTTCAATATCTTAGTCTGTATTTTAACGAGAAACATATAGTTGATTGAAAATAAAGTATTTAAGGGTAATATCTAATCAATTATGTGTTTACATCATTTTTATCGTATATTTAATGTAATAATAACAATAAACTGAAAATTCACCAAAACGTGGAAAAACAGCAAAATATTGCCTAATTCGATGATATTTTGTTTAAATCACATAAAGGAAAAGGGGATGATAAACGTGAAAATATTGCTAAATTCAATGATTTTTCGTACGACACAAAATGCAAGAAAACTTGCTTAAAATGCAATATTATGCGAAATTCTGAGATTTGAAGGCCAAATCACATATCGTGATACTACATGAAATAGTATCGAGATATTGGTAAAAATGAATATATATACGTAATATCAAACTACATGAAAAACGTGAAAAATGTCACTATTATACCAAATTTGAGGATTTTAACTTCGAATCATGGAGCGAGGTTTCGTATTATTTAGATCCAAGAAAAGACATATGACAATGTTGTTGCCAATACAAATGATAAAAATCAATGTGTTTTCATTAGAATTAACTAATATGTTACTGATTTTCCGTTTATATTACCGATGGAAGATGTACACGTAACACCGCTCTATTCTGGCTGAAACGTCGATATATGCAATAAAAACCGAACTTCTCCCCTTTTCAATATCTTACTCAGTATTTTAACTAGAAACAAATGGATTATTGAAAATGAAGTATTTAAGGTTGTTATCTAATCAATTATGTGTTTGTATTATTTTTATCGTATATTTAATGAATTAATACCAATAAACTGAAAATTTACAAAAACGTGGAAAAACGGCAAAATATTGCCTAATTCGATGATATTTTGATTAAATCACATAAAGTAAAAGGGGATTGATAAACGTCAAAATATTGCTAAATTCGACGATTTTTAGTACAAAACAAAATGCAAGAAATTTGCTTAAAAATGCAAACTTTGCGAAATTCTGAGATATGAAGGCTAAATCACATATCGTGAGAAAGCATGAAGTAGAATCGAAATATTGGTATAAACGAATATATTTACGTAAAATCATACTACATGAAAAACGTGAAAAAAAGTCACTATTTTACCATATTTGAGGATTTTAACTTCAAATCATAGAGACGGTTTCGTATTATTTAGATTTAAGAAAAGACATATGACAATGCGAAACACATTTTATCATTCCAATACAAATGATAAAAATCAATGTGTTTTCATTAGAATTAACTAATATGTTACTGATTTTCCGTTTATATTACCGATGGAAGATGTACACGTAACACCGCTCTATTCTGGCTGAAACGTCGATATATGCAATAAAAACCGAACTTCTCCCCTTTTCAATATCTTACTCAGTATTTTAACTAGAAACAAATGGATTATTGAAAATGAAGTATTTAAGGTTGTTATCTAATCAATTATGTGTTTGTATTATTTTTATCGTATATTTAATGAATTAATACCAATAAACTGAAAATTTACAAAAACGTGGAAAAACGGCAAAATATTGCCTAATTCGATGATATTTTGATTAAATCACATAAAGTAAAAGGGGATTGATAAACGTCAAAATATTGCTAAATTCGACGATTTTTAGTACAAAACAAAATGCAAGAAATTTGCTTAAAAATGCAAACTTTGCGAAATTCTGAGATATGAAGGCTAAATCACATATCGTGAGAAAGCATGAAGTAGAATCGAAATATTGGTATAAACGAATATATTTACGTAAAATCATACTACATGAAAAACGTGAAAAAAAGTCACTATTTTACCATATTTGAGGATTTTAACTTCAAATCATAGAGACGGTTTCGTATTATTTAGATTTAAGAAAAGACATATGACAATGCGAAACACATTTTATCATTCCAATACAAATGATATAAATCAATGTGTTTTCTTTAGAATTAAATAAAATGTTCCTGATTTTCCGTTTATATTACCGATGGAAGATGTACACGTAAAACCGCTCTAATCCAGCTGAAACGTCGATATATGCAACAAAAACAGAACTTCTCCCCTTTTTAATATCTTAGTCTGTATTTTAACGAGAAACAAATAGTTGATTGAAAATAAAGTATATAAAGGTTATATCTAATCAATTATGTGTTTGCATAATTTTTGTCGTATATTTAATGTATTAATAATAATAAACTGAAAAATCACCAAAACGTGGAAAAACAGCAAAATATTGCCTAATTCGATGATATTTTGTTTAAATCACATAAAGGAAAAGGGGATGATAAACGTGAAAATATTGCTAAATTCGACGATTTTTAGTACAAAACAAATTGCAAGAAACTTGCTTAAAAATGCAAACTTTGCGAAATTCTGAGATATGAAGGCCAAATCACATATCGTGAGAAAACATGAAGTAGAATCGAAATATTGGTAAAAACGAATATATTTACGTAAAATCACACTACATGAAAAACGTGAAAAAAGTCACTATTTTACCATATTTGAGGATTTTAACTTCAAATCATAGAGCGAGGTTTCGTATTATTTAGACCCAAAAAAAGACATATGAAAATGCGAAATACATTTTATCATTCCAATACAAATGATAAAAATCAATGTGTTTTCATTAGAATTAACTAAAATGTTCCTGATTTTCCATTTATATTACCGATGGAAGATGTACACGTAAAACCGCTCTAATCCAGCTGAATCGTCTATATATGCAACAAAAACAGAACTTCTTCCCTTTTCAATATCTTACTCAGTATTTTAACTAGAAACAAATGGTTTATTGAAAATGAAGTATTTAAGGTTGTTATCTAATCAATTATGAGTTTGCATCATTTTTATCGTATATTTAATGTAATAATAACAATAAACTGAAAATTCACCAAAACGTGGAAAACAGCAAAATATTGCCTAATTCGATGATATTTTGTTTAAATCACATAAAGGAAAAGAGGATGTTAAAAGTTAAAATATTGCTAAATTCGATGATTTTTCGTATGACACAAAATGCAAGAAAACTTGCTTAAAATGCAATATTATGCGAAATTCTGGGATTTGAAAGCCAAATCACATATCGTGATTTGAAATACTACATGAAATAGTATCGAGATATTGGTAAAAATGAATATATTTACATAATTTCAAAGTATATGGAAAAACGTGAAAAAAGTCACTCTTATACCAAATTTGATGATTTTTACTTCGAATCATGGAGCGAGGTTTCGTATTATTTAGATCCAAGAAAGGACATATGACAATGTTGCTTCCAATACAAATGATAAAAATCTATGTGTTTTCATTAGAATTAACTAATATGTTCCTGATTTTCCGTTAATATTACCGATCGAAGATGTACACGTAAAACCGCTCTATTCCGGCTGAAACGTCGATATATGCAATAAAACCCGAACTTTTCCCCTTTTCAATATCTTACTCAGTATTTTAACGAGAAACAAATGGATTATTGAAAAAGAATTATATAAGGTTGTTATCTAATCAATAATGTGTTTACATTATTTTTATCGTATATTTAATGAATTAATACCAATAAACTCAAAATTTACAAAAACGTGGAAAAACGGCAAAATATTGCCTAATTCGATGATATTTTGTTTAAATCACATAAAGGAAAAGGGGATTGATAAACGTCAAAATATTGCTAAATTCGACGATTTTTAGTACAAAACTGCCGGGGAGCAAGCTGAAAAAACTGCAAGAAACTTGCTTAAAAATACAAACTTTGCGAAATTCTGAGATATGAAGGCCAAATCACATATCGCGAGAAAGCATGAAGTAGAATCGAAATATTGGTAAAAACGAATATATTTACGTAAAATCACACTACATGAAAAACGTGAAAAAAAGTCACTATTTTACCATATTTGAGGATTTTAACTTCAAATCATAGAGCGAGGTTTCGTATTATTTAGACCCAAGAAAAGACATATGACAATGCGAAACACATTTTATCATTCCAATACAAATGATATAAATCAATGTGTTTTCATTAGAATTAACTAAAATGTTCCTGATTTTCCGTTTATATTACCGATGGAAGATGTACACGTAAAACCGCTCTAATCCAGCTGAAACGTCAATATATGCAATAAAAAGAGAACTTCTCCCGTTTTCAATATCTTAGTCTGTATTTTAACGAGAAACATATAGTTGATTGAAAATAAAGTATTTAAGGGTAATATCTAATCAATTATGTGTTTGCATCATTTTTATCGTATATTTAATGTAATAATAACAATAAACTGAAAATTCACCAAAACGTGGAAAAACAGCAAAATATTGCCTAATTCGATGATATTTTGTTTAAATCACATAAAGGAAAAGGGGATGATAAACGTGAAAATATTGCTAAATTCAATGATTTTTCGTACGACACAAAATGCAAGAAAACTTGCTTAAAATGCAATATTATGCGAAATTCTGAGATTTGAAGGCCAAATCACATATCGTGATACTACATGAAATAGTATCGAGATATTGGTAAAAATGAATATATATACGTAATATCAAACTACATGAAAAACGTGAAAAATGTCACTATTATACCAAATTTGAGGATTTTAACTTCGAATCATGGAGCGAGGTTTCGTATTATTTAGATCCAAGAAAAGACATATGACAATGTTGTTGCCAATACAAATGATAAAAATCAATGTGTTTTCATTAGAATTAACTAATATGTTACTGATTTTCCGTTTATATTACCGATGGAAGATGTACACGTAACACCGCTCTATTCTGGCTGAAACGTCGATATATGCAATAAAAACCGAACTTCTCCCCTTTTCAATATCTTACTCAGTATTTTAACTAGAAACAAATGGATTATTGAAAATGAAGTATTTAAGGTTGTTATCTAATCAATTATGTGTTTGTATTATTTTTATCGTATATTTAATGAATTAATACCAATAAACTGAAAATTTACAAAAACGTGGAAAAACGGCAAAATATTGCCTAATTCGATGATATTTTGTTTAAATCACATAAAGGAAACGGGGATTGATAAACGTCAAAATATTACTAAATTCGACGATTTTTAGTACAAAACAAAATGCAAGAAACTTGCTTAAAAAGGCAAACTTTGCGAAATTCTGAGATATGAAGGCCAAATCACATATCGTGAGAAAACTTGAAGTTGAATCGAAATATTGGTAAAAACGAATATATTTACGTAAAATCACACTACATGAAAAACGTGAAAAAAGTCACTATTTTACCACATTTGAGGATTTTAACTTCAAATCATAGAGCGAGGTTTCGTATTATTTAGATCCAAGAAAAGACATATGACAATGCGAAACACATTTTATCATTTCAATACAAATGATAAAAATCAATGCGTTTTCATTAGAATTTACTAAAATGTTCCTGATTTTCCGTTTATATTACCGATGGAAGATGTACACGTAAAACCGCTCCAATCCAGCTGAAACGTCGATATATGCAATAAAAACAAAAGTTCTCCCCTTTTTAATATCTTAGTCTGTATTTTAACGAGAAACAAATAGTCGATTGAAATTAAAGTATTTAAGGGTAATATCTAATCAATTATGTGTTTGCATCATTTTTATCGTATATTTAATAAATTAATAACAATAAACTGAAAATTCACAAAAACGTGGAAAAACAGCAAAATATTGCCTAATTCGATGATATTTTGTTTAAATCACATAAAGGAAAAGGGGATGATAAACGTGAAAATATTGCTAAAATCGATGATTTTTCGAACGACACAAAATGCAAGAAAACTTGCTTAAAATGCAATATTATGCGAAATTCTGGGATTTGAAAGCCAAATCACATATCGTGATTTGAAATACTACATGAAATAGTATCGAGATATTGGTAAAAATGAATATATTTACATAATTTCAAACTATATGGAAAAACGTGAAAAAAGTCACTCTTATACCAAATTTGATGATTTTAACTTCGAATCATGGAGCGAGGTTTCGTATTATTTAGATCCAAGAAAGGACATATGACAATGTTGCTTCCAATACAAATGATAAAAATCTATGTGTTTTCATTAGAATTAACTAATATGTTCCTGATTTTACGTTAATATTACCGATGGAAGATGTACACGTAAAACCGCTCAATTCCGGCTGAAACGTCGATATATGCAATAATAACCGAACTTCTCCCCTTTTCAATATCTTACTCAGTATTTTAACGAGAAACAAATGGATTATTGCAAATGAAGTATTTAAGGTTGTTATCTAATCAATTATGTGTTTGCATTATTTTTACTGTGTATTTAATGAATTAATACCAATAAACTGAAAATTTACAAAAACGTGGAAAAACGGGAAAATATTGCCTAATTCGATGATATTTAGTTTAAATCACATAAAGGAAAAGGGGATTGATAAACGTCAAAATATTGCTAAATTCGACGATTTTTAGTACAAAACAAATTGCAAGAAACTTGCTTAAAAATACAAACTTTGCGAAATTCTGAGATATGAAGGCCAAATCACATATCGTGAGAAAGCATGAAGTAGAATCGAAATATTGGTAAAAACGAATATATTTACGTAAAATCACACTACATGAAAAACGTGAAAAAAAGTCACTCTTTTACCACATTTGAGGATTTTAACTTCAAATCATAGAGCGAGGTTTCGTATTATTTAGATTTAAGAAAAGACATATGACAATGCGAAACACATTTTATCATTCCAATACAAATGATATAAATCAATGTGTTTTCATTAGAATTAAATAAAATGTTCCTGATTTTCCGTTTATATTACCGATGGAAGATGTACACGTAAAACCGCTCTAATCCAGCTGAAACGTCGATATATGCAACAAAAACAGAACTTCTCCCCTTTTTAATATCTTAGTCTGTATTTTAACGAGAAACAAATAGTTGATTGAAAATAAAGTATATAAGAGTAATATCTAATCAATTATGTGTTTGCATAATTTTTATCGTATATTTAATGTAACAATAACTGAAAAATCACCAAAACGTGGAAAAACAGCAAAATATTGCCTAAATCGATGATATTTTGTTTAAATCACATAAAGGAAAAGGGGAAGATAAACGTGAAAATATTGCTAAATTCGATGATTTTTCGTACGACACAAAATGCAAGAAAACTTGCTTAAAATGCAATATTATGCGAAATTCTGAAATTTGAAGGGCAAATCACATATCGTGATACTTCACGAAATAGTACGGAGATATTGGTAAAAATGAATATATTTACATAATTTCAAACTATATGGAAAAACGTGAAAAAAGTCACTCTTATACCAAATTTGATGATTTTAACTTCGAATCATGGAGCGAGGTTTCGTATTATTTAGATCCAAGAAAGGACATATGACAATGTTGCTTCCAATACAAATGATAAAAATCTATGTGTTTTCATTAGAATTAACTAATATGTTCCTGATTTTCCGTTAATATTACCGATGGAAGTTGTACACGTAAAACCGCTCAATTCCGGCTGAAACGTCGATATATGCAATAATAACCGAACTTCTCCCCTTTTCAATATCTTACTCAGTATTTTAACGAGAAACAAATTGATTATTGCAAATGAAGTATTTAAGGTTGTTATCTAATCAATTATGTGTTTGCATTATTTTTCCTGTATATTTAATGAATTAATACCAATAAACTGAAAATTTACAAAAACGTGGAAAAACGGCAAAATATTGCCTAATTCGATGATATTTAGTTTAAATCACATAAAGGAAAAGGGGATTGATAAACGTCAAAATATTGCTAAATTCGACGATTTTTAGTACAAAACAAATTGCAAGAAACTTGCTTAAAAATGCAAACTTTGCGAAATTCAGAGATATGAAGGCCAAATCACATATCGTGAGAAAACATGAAGTAGAATCGAAATATTGGTAAAAACGAATATATTTACGTAAAATCACACTACACGAAAAACGTGAAAAAAGTCACTATTTTACCATATTTAAGGATTTTAACTTCAAATCATAGAGCGAGGTTTCGTATTATTTAGATCCAAAAAAAGACATATGACAATGCGAAACACATTTTATCATTCCAATACAAATGATAAAAATCAATGTGTTTTCATTAGAATTAACTAAAATGTTCCTGATTTTCCATTTATATTACCGATGGAAGATGTATACGTAAAACCGCTCTAATCCAGCTGAATCGTCTATATATGCAACAAAAACAGAACTTCTCCCCTTATCAATATCTTACTCAGTATTTTAACTAAACAAATGGTTTATTGAAAATGAAGTATTTAAGGTTGTTATCTAATCAATTATGAGTTTGCATCATTTTTATAGTATATTTAATGTAATAATAACAATAAACTGAAAATTCACCAAAACGTGGAAAAACAGCAAAATATTGCCTAATTCGATGATATTTTGTTTAAATCACATAAAGGAAAAGAGGATGATAAAAGTTAAAATATTGCTAAATTCGATGATTTTTCGTATAACACAAAATGCAAGAAAACTTGCTTAAAATGCAATATTAAGCGAAATTCTGAGATTTGAAGGTCATATCACATATCGTGATACTACATGAAATAGTATCGAGATATTGGTAAAAATGAATATATTTACGTAATATCAAACTACATGGAAAAACGTGAAAAAAGTCACTCTTATACCAAATTTGATGATTTTAACTTCGAATCATGGAGCGAGGTTTCGTATTATTTAGATCCAAGAAAGGACATATGACAATGTTGCTTCCAATACAAATGATAAAAATCTATGTGTTTTCATTAGAATTAACTAATATGTTCCTGATTTTCCGTTAATATTACCGATGGAAGATGTACACGTAAAACCGCTCTATTCCGGCTGAAACGTCGATATATGCAATAAAACCCGAACTTTTCCCCTTTTCAATATCTTACTCAGTATTTTAACGAGAAACAAATGGATTATTGAAAAAGAAGTATATAAGGTTGTTATCTAATCAATAATGTGTTTACATTATTTTTATCGTATATTTAATGAATTAATACCAATAAACTCAAAATTTACAAAAACGTGGAAAAACGGCAAAATATTGCCTAATTAGATGATATTTTGTTTAAATCACATAAAGGAAAAGGGGATTGATAAACGTCAAAATATTGCTAAATTCGACGATTTTTAGTACAAAACTGCCGGGGAGCAAGCTGAAAAAAACTGCAAGAAACTTGCTTAAAAATACAAACTTTGCGAAATTCTGAGATATGAAGGCCAAATCACATATCGTGAGAAAGCATGAAGTAGAATCGAAATATTGGTAAAAACGAATATATTTACGTAAAATCACACTACATGAAAAACGTGAAAAAAAGTCACTATTTTACCACATTTGAGGATTTTAACTTCAAATCATAGAGCGAGGTTTCGTATTATTTAGATCCAAGAAAAGACATATGAAAATGCGAAACACATTTTATCATTCCAATACAAATGATAAAAATCAATGCGTTTTCATTAGAATTAACTAAAATGTTCCTGATTTTCCGTTTATATTACCGATGGAAGATGTACACGTAAAACCGCTCTAATCCAGCTGAAACGTCAATATATGCAATAAAAAGAGAACTTCTCCCCTTTTCAATATCTTAGTCTGTATTTTAACGAGAAACATATAGTTGATTGAAAATAAAGTATTTAAGGGTAATATCTAATCAATTATGTGTTTGCATCATTTTTATCGTATATTTAATGTAATAATAACAATAAACTGAAAATTCACCAAAACGTGGAAAAACAGCAAAATATTGCCTAATTCGATGATATTTTGTTTAAATCACATAAAGGAAAAGGGGATGATAAACGTGAAAATATTGCTAAATTCAATGATTTTTCGTACGACACAAAATGCAAGAAAACTTGCTTAAAATGCAATATTATGCGAAATTCTGAGATTTGAAGGCCAAATCACATATGGGGATTTGTGGGATACTACATGAAATAGTATCGAGATATTGGTAAAAATGAATATATATACGTAATATCAAACTACATGAAAAACGTGAAAAATGTCACTATTATACCAAATTTGAGGATTTTAACTTCGAATCATGGAGCAAGGTTTCGTATTATTTAGATCCAAGAAAAGACATATGACAATGTTGTTGCCAATACAAATGATAAAAATCATTGTGTTTTCATTAGAATTAACTAATATGTTACTGATTTTCCGTTTATATTACCGATGGAAGATGTACACGTAACACCGCTCTATTCTAACTGAAACGTCGATATATGCAATAAAAACCGAACTTCTCCCCTTTTCAATATCTTACTCAGTATTTTAACTAGAAACAAATGGATTATTGAAAATGAAGTATTTAAGGTTGTTATCTAATCAATTATGTGTTTGCATTATTTTTATCGTATATTTAATGAATTAATACCAATAAACTGAAAATTTACAAAAACGTGGAAAAACGGCAAAATATTGCCTAATTCGATGATATTTTGATTAAATCACATAAAGTAAAAGGGGATTGATAAACGTCAAAATATTGCTAAATTCGACGATTTTTAGTACAAAACAAAATGCAAGAAATTTGCTTAAAAATGCAAACTTTGCGAAATTCTGAGATATGAAGGCTAAATCACATATCGTGAGAAAGCATGAAGTAGAATCGAAATATTGGTATAAACGAATATATTTACGTAATATCAAACTACATGGAAAAACGTGAAAAAAGTCACTCTTATACCAAATTTGATGATTTTAACTTCGAATCATGGAGCGAGGTTTCGTATTATTTAGATCCAAGAAAGGACATATGACAATGTTGCTTCCAATACAAATGATAAAAATCTATGTGTTTTCATTAGAATTAACTAATATGTTCCTGATTTTCCGTTAATATTACCGATGGAAGATGTACACATAAAACCGCTCTATTCCGGCTGAAACGTCGATATATGCAATAAAACCCGAACTTTTCCCCTTTTCAATATCTTACTCAGTATTTTAACGAGAAACAAATGGATTTTTGAAAAAGAAGTATATAAGGTTGTTATCTAATCAATAATGTGTTTACATTATTTTTATCGTATATTTAATGAATTAATACCAATAAACTCAAAATTTACAAAAACGTGGAAAAACGGCAAAATATTGCCTAATTAGATGATATTTTGTTTAAATCACATAAAGGAAAAGGGGATTGATAAACGTCAAAATATTGCTAAATTCGACGATTT
The DNA here is from genome assembly GCF_040958095.1 of Procambarus clarkii. NCBI lineage: Eukaryota > Metazoa > Arthropoda > Malacostraca > Decapoda > Cambaridae > Procambarus > Procambarus clarkii. Next base: position 7,526,776 of record NC_091224.1, on the reverse strand, counting down.
TTAGTACAAAACTGCCGGGGAGCAAGCTGAAAAAAACTGCAAGAAACTTGCTTAAAAATACAAACTTTGCGAAATTCTGAGATATGAAGGCCAAATCACATATCGTGAGAAAGCATGAAGTAGAATCGAAATATTGGTAAAAACGAATATATTTACGTAAAATCACACTACATGAAAAACGTGAAAAAAAGTCACTATTTTACCACATTTGAGGATTTTAACTTCAAATCATAGAGCGAGGTTTCGTATTATTTAGATCCAAGAAAAGACATATGAAAATGCGAAACACATTTTATCATTCCAATACAAATGATAAAAATCAATGCGTTTTCATTAGAATTAACTAAAATGTTCCTGATTTTCCGTTTATATTACCGATGGAAGATGTACACGTAAAACCGCTCTAATCCAGCTGAAACGTCAATATATGCAATAAAAAGAGAACTTCTCCCCTTTTCAATATCTTAGTCTGTATTTTAACGAGAAACATATAGTTGATTGAAAATAAAGTATTTAAGGGTAATATCTAATCAATTATGTGTTTGCATCATTTTTATCGTATATTTAATGTAATAATAACAATAAACTGAAAATTCACCAAAACGTGGAAAAACAGCAAAATATTGCCTAATTCGATGATATTTTGTTTAAATCACATAAAGGAAAAGGGGATGATAAACGTGAAAATATTGCTAAATTCAATGATTTTTCGTACGACACAAAATGCAAGAAAACTTGCTTAAAATGCAATATTATGCGAAATTCTGAGATTTGAAGGCCAAATCACATATGGGGATTTGTGGGATACTACATGAAATAGTATCGAGATATTGGTAAAAATGAATATATATACGTAATATCAAACTACATGAAAAACGTGAAAAATGTCACTATTATACCAAATTTGAGGATTTTAACTTCGAATCATGGAGCAAGGTTTCGTATTATTTAGATCCAAGAAAAGACATATGACAATGTTGTTGCCAATACAAATGATAAAAATCATTGTGTTTTCATTAGAATTAACTAATATGTTACTGATTTTCCGTTTATATTACCGATGGAAGATGTACACGTAACACCGCTCTATTCTGGCTGAAACGTCGATATATGCAATAAAAACCGAACTTCTCCCCTTTTCAATATCTTACTCAGTATTTTAACTAGAAACAAATGGATTATTGAAAATGAAGTATTTAAGGTTGTTATCTAATCAATTATGTGTTTGCATTATTTTTATCGTATATTTAATGAATTAATACCAATAAACTGAAAATTTACAAAAACGTGGAAAAACGGCAAAATATTGCCTAATTCGATGATATTTTGATTAAATCACATAAAGTAAAAGGGGATTGATAAACGTCAAAATATTGCTAAATTCGACGATTTTTAGTACAAAACAAAATGCAAGAAATATGCTTAAAAATGCAAACTTTGCGAAATTCTGAGATATGAAGGCTAAATCACATATCGTGAGAAAGCATGAAGTAGAATCGAAATATTGGTATAAACGAATATATTTACGTAAAATCATACTACATGAAAAACGTGAAAAAAGTCACTATTTTACCATATTTGAGGATTTTAACTTCAAATCATAGAGACGGTTTCGTATTATTTAGATTTAAGAAAAGACATATGACAATGCGAAACACATTTTATCATTCCAATACAAATGATATAAATCAATGTGTTTTCATTAGAATTAAATAAAATGTTCCTGATTTTCCGTTTATATTACCGATGGAAGATGTACACGTAAAACCGCTCTAATCCAGCTGAAACGTCGATATATGCAACAAAAACAGAACTTCTCCCCTTTTTAATATCTTAGTCTGTATTTTAACGAGAAACAAATAGTTGATTGAAAATAAAGTATATAAGGGTAATATCTAATCAATTATGTGTTTGCATAATTTTTATCGTATATTTAATGTAACAATAAACTGAAAAATCACCAAAACGTGGAAAAACAGCAAAATATTGCCTAAATCGATGATATTTTGTTTAAATCACATAAAGGAAAAGGGGAAGATAAACGTGAAAATATTGCTAAATTCGATGATTTTTCGTACGACACAAAATGCAAGAAAACTTGCTTAAAATGCAATATTATGCGAAATTCTGAAATTTGAAGGGCAAATCACATATCGTGATACTTCACGAAATAGTACGGAGATATTGGTAAAAATGAATATATTTACATAATTTCAAACTATATGGAAAAACGTGAAAAAAGTCACTCTTATACCAAATTTGATGATTTTAACTTCGAATCATGGAGCGAGGTTTCGTATTATTTAGATCCAAGAAAGGACATATGACAATGTTGCTTCCAATACAAATGATAAAAATCTATGTGTTTTCATTAGAATTAACTAATATGTTCCTGATTTTCCGTTAATATTACCGATGGAAGTTGTACACGTAAAACCGCTCAATTCCGGCTGAAACGTCGATATATGCAATAATAACCGAACTTCTCCCCTTTTCAATATCTTACTCAGTATTTTAACGAGAAACAAATTGATTATTGCAAATGAAGTATTTAAGGTTGTTATCTAATCAATTATGTGTTTGCATTATTTTTCCTGTATATTTAATGAATTAATACCAATAAACTGAAAATTTACAAAAACGTGGAAAAACGGCAAAATATTGCCTAATTCGATGATATTTAGTTTAAATCACATAAAGGAAAAGGGGATTGATAAACGTCAAAATATTGCTAAATTCGACGATTTTTAGTACAAAACAAATTGCAAGAAACTTGCTTAAAAATGCAAACTTTGCGAAATTCAGAGATATGAAGGCCAAATCACATATCGTGAGAAAACATGAAGTAGAATCGAAATATTGGTAAAAACGAATATATTTACGTAAAATCACACTACACGAAAAACGTGAAAAAAGTCACTATTTTACCATATTTAAGGATTTTAACTTCAAATCATAGAGCGAGGTTTCGTATTATTTAGATCCAAAAAAAGACATATGACAATGCGAAACACATTTTATCATTCCAATACAAATGATAAAAATCAATGTGTTTTCATTAGAATTAACTAAAATGTTCCTGATTTTCCATTTATATTACCGATGGAAGATGTATACGTAAAACCGCTCTAATCCAGCTGAATCGTCTATATATGCAACAAAAACAGAACTTCTCCCCTTATCAATATCTTACTCAGTATTTTAACTAAACAAATGGTTTATTGAAAATGAAGTATTTAAGGTTGTTATCTAATCAATTATGAGTTTGCATCATTTTTATAGTATATTTAATGTAATAATAACAATAAACTGAAAATTCACCAAAACGTGGAAAAACAGCAAAATATTGCCTAATTCGATGATATTTTGTTTAAATCACATAAAGGAAAAGAGGATGATAAAAGTTAAAATATTGCTAAATTCGATGATTTTTCGTATAACACAAAATGCAAGAAAACTTGCTTAAAATGCAATATTAAGCGAAATTCTTAGATTTGAAGGTCATATCACATATCGTGATACTACATGAAATAGTATCGAGATATTGGTAAAAATGAATATATTTACGTAATATCAAACTACATGGAAAAACGTGAAAAAAGTCACTCTTATACCAAATTTGATGATTTTAACTTCGAATCATGGAGCGAGGTTTCGTATTATTTAGATCCAAGAAAGGACATATGACAATGTTGCTTCCAATACAAATGATAAAAATCTATGTGTTTTCATTAGAATTAACTAATATGTTCCTGATTTTCCGTTAATATTACCGATGGAAGATGTACACGTAAAACCGCTCTATTCCGGCTGAAACGTCGATATATGCAATAAAACCCGAACTTTTCCCCTTTTCAATATCTTACTCAGTATTTTAACGAGAAACAAATGGATTATTGAAAAAGAAGTATATAAGGTTGTTATCTAATCAATAATGTGTTTACATTATTTTTATCGTATATTTAATGAATTAATACCAATAAACTCAAAATTTACAAAAACGTGGAAAAACGGCAAAATATTGCCTAATTAGATGATATTTTGTTTAAATCACATAAAGGAAAAGGGGATTGATAAACGTCAAAATATTGCTAAATTCGACGATTTTTAGTACAAAACTGCCGGGGAGCAAGCTGAAAAAAACTGCAAGAAACTTGCTTAAAAATACAAACTTTGCGAAATTCTGAGATATGAAGGCCAAATCACATATCGTGAGAAAGCATGAAGTAGAATCGAAATATTGGTAAAAACGAATATATTTACGTAAAATCACACTACATGAAAAACGTGAAAAAAGTCACTATTTTACCACATTTGAGGATTTTAACTTCAAATCATAGAGCGAGGTTTCGTATTATTTAGATCCAAGAAAAGACATATGAAAATGCGAAACACATTTTATCATTCCAATACAAATGATAAAAATCAATGCGTTTTCATTAGAATTAACTAAAATGTTCCTGATTTTCCGTTTATATTACCGATGGAAGATGTACACGTAAAACCGCTCTAATCCAGCTGAAACGTCAATATATGCAATAAAAAGAGAACTTCTCCCCTTTTCAATATCTTAGTCTGTATTTTAACGAGAAACATATAGTTGATTGAAAATAAAGTATTTAAGGGTAATATCTAATCAATTATGTGTTTGCATCATTTTTATCGTATATTTAATGTAATAATAACAATAAACTGAAAATTCACCAAAACGTGGAAAAACAGCAAAATATTGCCTAATTCGAAGATATTTTGTTTAAATCACATAAAGGAAAAGGGGATGATAAACGTGAAAATATTGCTAAATTCAATGATTTTTCGTACGACACAAAATGCAAGAAAACTTGCTTAAAATGCAATATTATGCGAAATTCTGAGATTTGAAGGCCAAATCACATATGGGGATTTGTGGGATACTACATGAAATAGTATCGAGATATTGGTAAAAATGAATATATATACGTAATATCAAACTACATGAAAAACGTGAAAAATGTCACTATTATACCAAATTTGAGGATTTTAACTTCGAATCATGGAGCAAGGTTTCGTATTATTTAGATCCAAGAAAAGACATATGACAATGTTGTTGCCAATACAAATGATAAAAATCATTGTGTTTTCATTAGAATTAACTAATATGTTACTGATTTTCCGTTTATATTACCGATGGAAGATGTACACGTAACACCGCTCTATTCTAACTGAAACGTCGATATATGCAATAAAAACCGAACTTCTCCCCTTTTCAATATCTTACTCAGTATTTTAACTAGAAACAAATGGATTATTGAAAATGAAGTATTTAAGGTTGTTATCTAATCAATTATGTGTTTGCATTATTTTTATCGTATATTTAATGAATTAATACCAATAAACTGAAAATTTACAAAAACGTGGAAAAACGGCAAAATATTGCCTAATTCGATGATATTTTGATTAAATCACATAAAGTAAAAGGGGATTGATAAACGTCAAAATATTGCTAAATTCGACGATTTTTAGTACAAAACAAAATGCAAGAAATTTGCTTAAAAATGCAAACTTTGCGAAATTCTGAGATATGAAGGCTAAATCACATATCGTGAGAAAGCATGAAGTAGAATCGAAATATTGGTATAAACGAATATATTTACGTAATATCAAACTACATGGAAAAACGTGAAAAAAGTCACTCTTATACCAAATTTGATGATTTTAACTTCGAATCATGGAGCGAGGTTTCGTATTATTTAGATCCAAGAAAGGACATATGACAATGTTGCTTCCAATACAAATGATAAAAATCTATGTGTTTTCATTAGAATTAACTAATATGTTCCTGATTTTCCGTTAATATTACCGATGGAAGATGTACACGTAAAACCGCTCTATTCCGGCTGAAACGTCGATATATGCAATAAAACCCGAACTTTTCCCCTTTTCAATATCTTACTCAGTATTTTAACGAGAAACAAATGGATTATTGAAAAAGAAGTATATAAGGTTGTTATCTAATCAATAATGTGTTTACATTATTTTTATCGTATATTTAATGAATTAATACCAATAAACTCAAAATTTACAAAAACGTGGAAAAACGGCAAAATATTGCCTAATTAGATGATATTTTGTTTAAATCACATAAAGGAAAAGGGGATTGATAAACGTCAAAATATTGCTAAATTCGACGATTTTTAGTACAAAACTGCCGGGGAGCAAGCTGAAAAAAACTGCAAGAAACTTGCTTAAAAATACAAACTTTGCGAAATTCTGAGATATGAAGGCCAAATCACATATCGTGAGAAAGCATGAAGTAGAATCGAAATATTGGTAAAAACGAATATATTTACGTAAAATCACACTACATGAAAAACGTGAAAAAAAGTCACTATTTTACCACATTTGAGGATTTTAACTTCAAATCATAGAGCGAGGTTTCGTATTATTTAGATCCAAGAAAAGACATATGAAAATGCGAAACACATTTTATCATTCCAATACAAATGATAAAAATCAATGCGTTTTCATTAGAATTAACTAAAATGTTCCTGATTTTCCGTTTATATTACCGATGGAAGATGTACACGTAAAACCGCTCTAATCCAGCTGAAACGTCAATATATGCAATAAAAAGAGAACTTCTCCCCTTTTCAATATCTTAGTCTGTATTTTAACGAGAAACATATAGTTGATTGAAAATAAAGTATTTAAGGGTAATATCTAATCAATTATGTGTTTGCATCATTTTTATCGTATATTTAATGTAATAATAACAATAAACTGAAAATTCACCAAAACGTGGAAAAACAGCAAAATATTGCCTAATTCGATGATATTTTGTTTAAATCACATAAAGGAAAAGGGGATGATAAACGTGAAAATATTGCTAAATTCAATGATTTTTCGTACGACACAAAATGCAAGAAAACTTGCTTAAAATGCAATATTATGCGAAATTCTGAGATTTGAAGGCCAAATCACATATGGGGATTTGTGGGATACTACATGAAATAGTATCGAGATATTGGTAAAAATGAATATATATACGTAATATCAAACTACATGAAAAACGTGAAAAATGTCACTATTATACCAAATTTGAGGATTTTAACTTCGAATCATGGAGCAAGGTTTCGTATTATTTAGATCCAAGAAAAGACATATGACAATGTTGTTGCCAATACAAATGATAAAAATCATTGTGTTTTCATTAGAATTAACTAATATGTTACTGATTTTCCGTTTATATTACCGATGGAAGATGTACACGTAACACCGCTCTATTCTGGCTGAAACGTCGATATATGCAATAAAAACCGAACTTCTCCCCTTTTCAATATCTTACTCAGTATTTTAACTAGAAACAAATGGATTATTGAAAATGAAGTATTTAAGGTTGTTATCTAATCAATTATGTGTTTGCATTATTTTTATCGTATATTTAATGAATTAATACCAATAAACTGAAAATTTACAAAAACGTGGAAAAACGGCAAAATATTGCCTAATTCGATGATATTTTGATTAAATCACATAAAGTAAAAGGGGATTGATAAACGTCAAAATATTGCTAAATTCGACGATTTTTAGTACAAAACAAAATGCAAGAAATATGCTTAAAAATGCAAACTTTGCGAAATTCTGAGATATGAAGGCTAAATCACATATCGTGAGAAAACTTGAAGTAGAATCGAAATATTGGTAAAAACGAATATATTTACGTAAAATCACACTACATGAAAAACGTGAAAAAGTCACTATTTTACCATATTTGAGGATTTTAACTTCAAATCATAGAGCGAGGTTTCGTATTATTTAGATCCAAAAAAAGACATATGACAATGCGAAACACATTTTATCATTCCAATACAAATGATAAAAATCAATGTGTTTTCATTAGAATTAACTAAAATGTTCCTGATTTTTCATTGATATTACCGATGGAAGATGTACACGTAAAACCGCTCTAATCCAGCTGAATCGTCTATATATGCAACAAAAACCGAACTTCTCCCCTTTTCAATATCTTACTCAGTATTTTAACTAGAAACAAATGGTTTATTGAAAATGAAGTATTTAAGGTTGTTATCTAATCAATTATGAGTTTGCATCATTTTTATCGTATATTTAATGTAATAATTATTACATTATTACATTAAATATACGATAAAAATGATGCAAACACATAATTGATTAGATGTTACCCTTAAATACTTTATTTTCAATCAACTATTTGTTTCTCGTTAAAATACAGACTTAGATATTGAAAAGGGGAGAAGTTTTTTTTTTTTTTTTGCATATATCGACGTTTCAGCTGGATTAGAGCGGTTTTACCTGTACATCTTCCATCGGTAATATAAACGGAAAATCAGGAACATTTTAATTAATTCTAATAAAAACACATTGATTTATATCATTTGTATTGGAATGATAAAATGTGTTTCGCATTGTCATATGTCTTTTCTTAAATCTAAATAATACGAAACCTCGCTCTATGATTTGAAGTTAAAATCCTCAAATATGGTAAAATAGTGACTTTTTTCACGTTATTCATGTAGTGTGATTTTACGTAAATATATTCGTTTTTACCAATATTTCGATTCTACTTCATGTTTTCTCACGATATGTGATTTGGCCTTCATATCTCAGAATTTCGCAAAGTTTGCATTTTTAAGCAAGTTTCTTGCAATTTGTTTTGTACTAAAAATCGTCGAATTTAGCAATATTTTGACGTTTATCAATCCCCTTTTCCTTTATGTGATTTAAACTAAATATCATCGAATTAGGCAATATTTTGCCGTTTTTCCACGTTTTTGTAAATTTTCAGTTTATTGGTATTAATTCATTAAGTATACAGTAAAAAAATGCAAACACATAATTGATTAGATAACTACCTTAAATACTTCATTTTCAATAATCCATTTGTTTCTCGTTAAAATACTGAGTAAGATATTGAAAAAGGGAGAAGTTCGGTTATTATTGCATATATCGACGTTTTAGCCGGAATAGAGCGGTTTTTCGTGTACATCTTCCATCGGTAATATTAACGGAAAATCAGGTACATATTAGTTAATTCTAATGAAAACACATAGATTTTTATCATTTGTATTGGAAACAACATTGTCATATGTCCTTTCTTGGATCTAAATAATACGAAACCTCGCTCCATGATTCGAAGTTAAAATCCTCAAATTTGGTGTAATAGTGACTTTTTTCACGTTTTTCATGTCGTTTGATATTACGTAAATATATTCATTTTACCAATATCTCGATACTATTTCATGTATTATTTCAAATCACGATATGTGATTTGGCCTTCAAATATGAAGGCCATATTTAATAATTTAATAATAATAATTAAATTCTTAGTAATTTAAGAATAATTTCGCATAATATTGCATTTTAAGCAAGTTTTCTTGCATTTTGTGTTATACGAAAAATCATCGAATTTAGCAATATTTTAAGATTGATCATCCTCTTTTCCTTTATGTGATTTAAACAAAATATCATCGAATTAGGCAATATTTTGCTGTTTTTCCACGTTTTGGTGAATTTTCAGTTTATTGTTATTATTACATTAAATATACGATAAAAATGATGCAAACACATAATTGATTAGATAACAACCTTAAATACTTCATTTTCAATAATCCATTTGTTTCTCGTTAAAATACTGAGTAAGATATTGAAAAGGGGAGAAGTTCGGTTATTATTGCATATATCGACGTTTCAGCCGGAATAGAGCGGTTTTACGTGTACATCTTCCATCGGTAATATTAACGGAAAATCAGGAACATATTAGTAATTCTAATGAAAACACATAGATTTTTATCATTTGTATTGGAAGCAACATTGTCATATGTCCTTTCTTGGATCTAAATAATACGAAACCTCGCTCCATGATTCGAAGTTAAAATCCTCAAATTTGGTATAAAAGTGACTTTTTTCACGTTTTTCATGTAGTTTGATATTACGTAAATATATTCATTTTTACCAATATCTCGATACTATTTCATGTAGTATCACGATATGTGATATGACCTTTAAATCTCAGAATTTCGCATAATATTGCATTTTAAGCAAGTTTTCTTGCATTTTGTGTTATACGAAAAATCATCGAATTTAGCAATATTTTAACATTTATCATTCTCTTTTCCTTTATGTGATTTAAACAAAATATCATCGAATTAGGCAATATTTTGCTGTTTTTCCACGTTTTGGTGAATTTTCAGTTTATTGTTAATGCATTAAATATACGATAAAAATGATGCAAACACATAATTGATTAGATAACAACCTTAAATACTTCATTTTCAATAATCCATTTGTTTCTCGTTAAAATACTGAGTAAGATATTGAAAAGGGGAGAAGTTCGGTTATTATTGCATATATCGACGTTTCAGCCGGAATAGAGCGGTTTTACGTGTACATCTTCCATCGGTAATATTACCGGAAAATCAGGAACATATTAGTTAATTCTAATGAAAACACATAGATTTTTATCATTTGTATTGGAAGCAACATTGTCATATATCCTTTCTTGGATCTAAATAATACGAAACCTCGCTCCATGATTCGAAGTTAAAATCATCAAATTTGGTATAAGAGTGACTTTTTTCACGTTTTTCCATGTATTTGATATTACGTAAATATATTTATTTTTACCAATATCTCGATACTATTTCATGTAGTATTTCAAATCACGATATGTGATTTGGCCTTCATTTCTCAGAATTTCGCATAATATTGCATTTTAAGCAAGTTTTCTTGCATTTTGTTTCGTACGAAAAATCATCGAATTTAGCAATATTTTCACGTTTATCTTCCCCTTTTCCTTTATGTGATTTAAACGAAATATCATCGATTTAGGCAATATTTTGCTGTTTTTCCACGTTTTGGTGATTTTTCAGTTTATTGTTACATTAAATATACGATAAAAATTATGCAAACACATAATTGATTAGATATTACCCTTATATACTTTATTTTCAATCAACTATTTGTTTCTCGTTAAAATACAGACTAAGATATTAAAAAGTGGAGAAGTTCTGTTTTTGTTGCATATATCGACGTTTCAGCTGGATTAGAGCGGTTTTACGTGTACATCTTCCATCGGTAATATAAACGGAAAATCAGGAACATTTTATTTAATTCTAATGAAAACACATTGATTTATATCATTTGTATTGGAATGATAAAATGTGTTTCGCATTGTCATATGTCTTTTCTTAAATCTAAATAATACGAAACCGTCTCAATGATTTGAAGTTAAAATCCTCAAATATGGTAAAATAGTGACTTTTTTTCACGTTTTTCATGTAGTATGATTTTACGTAAATATATTCGTTTATACCAATATTTCGATTCTACTTCATGCTTTCTCACGATATGTGATTTAGCCTTCATATCTCAGAATTTCGCAAAGTTTGCATTTTTAAGCAAATTTCTTGCATTTTGTTTTGTACTAAAAATCGTCGAATTTAGCAATATTTTGACGTTTATCAATCCCCTTTTACTTTTTGTGATTTAATCAAAATATCATCGAATTAGGCAATATTTTGCCGTTTTTCCACGTTTTTGTAAATTTTCAGTTTATTGGTATTAATTCATTAAATATACGATAAAAATAATGCAAACACATAATTGATTAGATAACAACCTTAAATACTTCATTTTCAATAATCCATTTGTTTCTAGTTAAAATACTGAGTAAGATATTGAAAAGGGGGAGAAGTTCGGTTTTTATTGCATATATCGACGTTTCAGCCAGAATAGAGCGGTGTTACGTGTACATCTTCCATCGGTAATATAAACGGAAAATCAGGAACATATTAGTTAATTCTAATGAAAACACATTGATTTTTATCATTTGTATTGGCAACAACATTGTCATGTCTTTTCTTGGATCTAAATAATACGAAACCTCGCTCCATGATTCGAAGTTAAAATCCTCAAATTTGGTATAATAGTGACATTTTTCACGTTTTTCATGTAGTTTGATATTACGTATATATATTCATTTTTACCAATATCTCGATACTATTTCATGTTGTATCACGATATGTGATTTGGCCTTCAAATCTCAGAACTTCGCATAATATTGCATTTTAAGCAAGTTTTCTTGCATTTTGTGCCGTACGAAAAATCATTGAATTTAGCAATATTTTCACGTTTATCATCCCCTTTTCCTTTATGTGATTTAAACAAAATATCATCAAATTAGGCAATATTTTGCTGTTTTTCCACGTTTTTGTGAATTTTCAGTTTATTGTTATTAATACATTAAATATACGATAAAAATGATGCAAACACATAATTGATTAGATATTACCCTTAAATACTTTAATTTCAATCAACTATTTGTTTCTCGTTAAAATACAGACTAAGATATTAAAAAGGGGAGAACTTTTGTTTTTATTGCATATATCGACGTTTCAGCAGGATTAGAGCGGTTTTACGTGTACATCTTCCATCGGTAATATAAACGGAAAATCAGGAACATTTTAGTTAATTCTAATGAAAACGCATTGATTTTTATCATTTGTATTGGAATGATAAAATGTGTTTCGCATTGTCATATGTCTTTTCTTGGATCTAAATAATACGAAACCTCGCTCTATGATTTGAAGTTAAAATCCTCAAATATGGTAAAATAGTGACTTTTTTCACGTTTTTCATGTAGTGTGATTTTACGTAAATATATTCGTTTTTACCAATATTTCGATTCTACTTCATGCTTTCTCACGATATGTGATTTGGCCTTCATATCTCAGAATTTCGCAAAGTTTCCATTTTTAAGCAAGTTTCTTGCAATTTGTTTTGTACTAAAAATCGTCGAATTTAGCAATACTTTGACGTTTATCAATCCCCTTTTCCTTTATGTGATTTAAACAAAATATCATCGAATTAGGCAATATTTTGCCGTTTTTCCACGTTTTTGTAAATTTTGAGTTTATTGGTATTAATTCATTAAATATACGATAAAAATAATGCAAACACATTATTGATTAGATAACAACCTTATATACTTCTTTTTCAATAATCCATTTGTTTCTCGTTAAAATACTGAGTAAGATATTGAAAAGGGGAAAAGTTCGGTTTTTATTGCATATATCGACGTTTCAGCCGGAATAGAGCGGTTTTACGTGTACATCTTCCATCGGTAATATAAACGGAAAAACAGGAACATATTAGTTAATTCTAATGAAAACACATTGATTTTTATCATATGTATTGGAAACAACATTGTCATATGTCTTTTCTTGGATCTAAATAATACGAAACCTCGCTCCATGATTCGAAGTTAAAATCCTCAAATTTGGTATAAAAGTGACTTTTTTCACGTTTTTCATGTAGTTTGATATTACGTAAATATATTCATTTTTACCAATATCTCGATACTATTTCATGTAGTATCACGATATGTGATATGACCTTCATATCTCAGAATTTCGCATAGTATTGCATTTTAAGCAAGTTTTCTTGCATTTTGTGTTATACGAAAAATCATCGAATTTAGCAATATTTTAACATTTATCATCCTCTTTTCCTTTATGTGATTTAAACAAAATATCATCGAATTAGGCAATATTTTGCTGTTTTTCCACGTTTTGGTGAATTTTCAGTTTATTGTTATTATTACATTAAATATACGATAAAAATGATGCAAACACATAATTGATTAGATAACAACCTTAAATACTTCATTTTCAATAAACCATTTGTTTCCAGTTAAAATACTGAGTAAGATATTGAAAAGGGGAGAAGTTCTGTTTTTGTTGCATATATCGGCGATTCAGCTGAATTAGAGCGGTTTTACGTGTACATCTTCCATCGGTAATATAAATGGAAAATCAGGAACATTTTAGTTAATTCTAATGAAAACACATTGATTTTTATCATTTGTATTGGAATGATAAAATGTGTTTCGCATTGTCATATGTCTTTTTTTGGATCTAAATAATACGAAACCTCGCCCTATTATTTGAAGTTAAAATCCTCAAATATGGTAAAATAGTGACTTTTTTTACGTTTTTCAAGTAGTGTGATTTTACGTAAATATATTCGTTTTTACCAATATTTCGATTCTACTTCATGTTTTCTCACGATATGTGATTTGGCCTTCATATCTCAGAATTTCGCAAAGTTTGCATTTTTAAGCAAGTTTCTTGCAATTTGCTTTGTACTAAAAATCGTCGAATTTAGCAATATTTTGACGTTTATCAATCCTCTTTTCCTTTATGTGATTTAAATTAAATATCATCGAATTAGGCAATATTTTGCCGTTTTTCCACGTTTTTGTAAATTTTCAGTTTATTGGTATTAATTCATTAAATATACAGTAAAAATAATGCAAACACATAATTGATTAGATAACAACCTTAAATACTTCATTTTCAATAATCCATTTGTTTCTCGTTAAAATACTGAGTAAGATATTGAAAAGGGGAGAAGTTCAGTTATTATTGCATATATCGACGTTTCAGCCGGAATAGAGCGGTTTTACGTGTCGGTAATATTACCTTCCATCGGTAATATTAACGGAAAATCAGGAAAATATTAGTTAATTCTAATGAAAACACAGATTTTTATCATTTGTATTGGAAGCAACATTGTCATATGTCCTTTCTTGGATCTAAATAATACGAAACCTCGCTCCATGATTCGAAGTTAAAATCATCAAATTTGGTATAAGAGTGACTTTTTTCACGTTTTTCCATGTAGTTTGATATTATGTAAATATATTCATTTTTACCAATATCTCGATACTATTTCATGTAGTATTTCAAATCACGATATGTGATTTGGCCTTCAAATCCCAGAATTTCGCATAATATTGCATTTTAAGCAAGTTTTCTTGCATTTTGTGTCGTACGAAAAATCATCGAATGTAGCAATATTTTCACGTTTATCATCCCCTTTTCCTTTATGTGATTTAAACAAAATATCATAGAATTAGGCAATATTTTGCTGTTTTTCCACGTTTTGGTGAATTTTCAGTTTTTTGTTATTAATACATTAAATATACGATAAAAATGATGCAAACACATAATTGATTAGATATTACCCTTAAATACTTTAATTTCAATCAACTATTTGTTTCTCGTTAAAATACAGACTAAGATATTAAAAAGGGGAGAACTTTTGTTTTTATTGCATATATCGACGTTTCAGCTGGATTAGAGCGGTTTTACGTGTACATCTTCTATCGGTAATATAAACGGAAAATCAGGAACATTTTAGTTATTTCTAATGAAAACACATTGATTTTTATCATTTGTATTGGAATGATAAAATGTGTTTCGCATTGTCATATGTCTTTTCTTGGATCTAAATAATACGAAACCTCGCTCTATGATATGAAGTTAAAATCCTCAAATATGGTAAAATAGTGACTTTTTCACGTTTTTCAAGTAGTGTGATTTTACGTAAATATATTCGTATATTTATATACGAATATAAAGATTCGTATCTCAAGAGGCTCAAGAGAGTGATGCAGAGGCTTAAGAGAGTGAGGGAGAGGCTTATGAGAGGGATGCAGAGACTCAAGAGAGTAATGCTGAGGCTTAAGAGGGTGATGCAGAGGCTTGAGAGATGGATGCAGGAGCTCAAGAGAGTTATGCAGAGGCTCAAGAGAGTGATTCAGAGGCTTAAGAGAGTGATGCAGAGGCTTAAGAGAGTGATGCAGAGGCTTAAAAGTGGGATGCAGAGGCTCAAGAGAGTGATGCAGAGGCTCAAGAGAGTTATGCAGAGGCTCAAGAAAGTGATGCAGAGGCTCAAGAGAGTTATGCAGAGGCTCAAGAGAGGGATGCAGAGGCTGAAGAGAGTGTTGCAGAGGCTTAAGAGAGGGAAGCAGAGGCCCAAGAGAGTGATGCAGAGGCACAAGAGAGTGATGCAGAGGCTCAAGAGAGTGATGAAGAGGCTCAAGAGAGGGATGCAGGGGGCTCAAGGGAGTGATGCAGAGGCTCAAGAGAGTGATTCAGAGGCTTAAGAGAGTGATGCATAGGCTCATGAGAGTGATGCAGAGGATCAAGAAAGGGAAGCAGAGGCTTAAGGGAGTAATGCAGAGGCTGAAGAGAGTGATGCAGAGGCTCTAGAGAGTGATGCAGATGTTCAAGAGAGTGATGTAGAGGCTCAAGAGAGTGATGCAGATGAACAAGAGAGTGATGCAGAGGCTCGAGAGAGTGATTCAGAGGTTTGCAGAGGCTCAAGATTCAGAGGCTTACGAGAGTGATGCAGAGGCTTAAGAGAGTGATGCAGAGGCTCAAGAGAATGATGCAGTGGATCAAGAGAGGGAAGCAGAGGCTTACGAGAGTGATGCAGAGGCTCATGTGAGGGATGCAGAGGCTGAAGAGAGTGATGCAGAGAATCAAGAGAGTGATGCAGAGGCTCGAGAGAGTGTTGCAGAGGCTCAAGACAGGGATGAAGAGACTGAAGAAAGTGATGCAGAGGCTCAAGAGAGGGAAAAAGAGGCTCAAGAGAGTGATGCCGAGGCTTAAGAGAGTGAGGCAGAGGCTTAGGAGAGGGATGCAGAGACTCAAGAGTAATGCAGAGGCTTAGGAGGATGATGCAGAGGCTCAAGAGAGTGATGCAGAGGCTCAAATGAGGGATGCAGAGGCACAAATGAGGGAAGCAGAGGCTCAAGAGAGGGATACAGAGGCTCAAGAGAGTGATGCAGAGGATTGAGAGGGGGGGGGCAGGGGCTCAAGAGAGTGATGCAGAGGCTTGAGAGAAGGATGCAGGGGCTCAAGAGAATTATGCAGAGGCTCAAGAGAGTTATTCAGAGGCTTAAGAGAGTGATGCAGAGGCTTAAGAGAGTGATGCAGAGCCATAAAAGTGGGATGCAGAGGCTCAAGAGAGTGATGCAGAGGCTAAAGAGAGTGATGCAGAGGCTCAAGAAAGTGATGCAGAGGCTCAAGGGAATGATAGAGAGGCTCAAGAGAGTGATGCAGAGGCTCAAGAGAGTGATGCAGAGGATCAAGAGAGTGATGCAGAGGATAAAGACAGGGAAGTAGAGGCCTAAGAGACTGATGCAGAGGCTGAAGAGAGTGATGCATAGGTTCTAGAGAGTGATGCAGAGGCTTGAGAGAGTGATGCAGAGGCTTAAGAGAGGGATGCATAGGCTTAAGAGATGGATGCAGAGTCGCAAAGGAGTGATTCAGAGGCTTACAAGAGTGATGCAGAGAATCAAGAGAGTGATGCAGAGGCTCGAGAGAGTTATGCAGAGGCCTCAGAAAAAAGGCTTACGAGATTGATGCAAATGATCAAGAGAGGGATGCAGAGGCTGAAGAGAGTGTTGCAGAGGCTTAAGAGAGGGAAGCAGAGGCCCAAGAGAGTGATGCATAGGCTCAAGAGAGTGATGCAGAGGCTTACGAGAGTGATGCAGAGGCTTAAGAGAGAGATGCAGAGGCTCAAGAGAGTGATTAAGAGGCTCAAGTGAGGGATGCAGAGGCTCAAGAGAGTGATTCAGAGGCTTACGAGAGTGATGCAGAGGCTTAAGAGAGTGATGCAGAGGCTTAAGAGAGTGAAGCATAGGCGCAAGAGAGGGATGCCGAGGCTCAAGAGAGGGATGCAAGTGCTCAAGAGAGGGATGCAGAGGCTCAAGTGAGGGATGCAGCGGCACAAGAGAGGGATGCAGAGGCTCTTGAGAGTGATGCAGAGGCTCAAGAGAGGGATACAGAGGCATAACCGAGTGATGCAAATGCTCAGGAGAAGGATACAAAGGCTCATGAGAGGGATGGAGGAGTTCAAGAGAGAGATGCAGAGGCTCAAGAAAGGGATGCAGTGGCTTAAGAAAGTGATGCAGAGGCTCAAAAGAGGGATGCAGAGGCTTAAGAGGGGGATGCAGAGGCTCAAGAGAGTGATGCAGAGGCTCAATAGAGGGATGCAGCGGCTCAAGAGAGTGATAGAGAGGCTCAAGAGAGTTCTGCAAAAGGCTCTAGAGAGGGATGCTGAGGCTCCAGAGAGGGATGCAGAGGCTCAAGAGAGTGATGCAGAGGCTTACAAGAGTGATGCAGAGGCTCAAGAGAGTGATACAGAGGCTCAAGAGAATGATGTAGATGCTTAAGAGAGGGATGCAGAGGCTCAAGAGTATGATGCAGAGGCTCAAGAGAGTGAGGCAGAGAATCAAGAGAGGGATGCAGAGGCTTAACAGAGTGACGCAGAGGCTCAAGAGAGTGATGCGGAGGCTCAAGGGAGTGATAGAGAGGCTCAAGAGAGTGATGCAGAGGCTCAAGAGAGTGATGCAGAGGATCACGAGAGGGAAGTAGAGGCCTAAGAGAGTGATGCAGAGGCTGAAGAGAGTGAAGCAGAGGCTCTAGAGAGTGATGCAGAGGCTTAAGAGAGTGATGTAGAGGCTTAAGAGAGGGATGCGTAGGCTTAAGTGAGGGATGCAGAGGCTCAAGAGAGTGATGCAGAGGCTCATGAGTATGATGCAGAGGCTCAAGAGAGTGAGGCAGAGAATCAAGAAAATGATGCAGAGGCTTAACAGAGTGATGCAGAGGCTCAAGAAAGTGATGCAGAGGCTCACGGGAGTGATAGGGAGGCTCAAGAGAGTGATGCAGAGGCTCAAGAGAGTGATGCACAGGATCAAGAGAGGGAAGTAGAGGCCTAAGAGAGTGATGCAGAGGCTGAAGAGAGTGATGCAGAGCCTCTAGAGAGTGATGCAGAGGCTTAAGAGAGTGATGCAGAGGCTTAAGAGAGGGATGCATAGGCTTAAGAGAGGGATGCAGAGGCTCAAAGGAGTGATTCAGAGGCTTACAAGAGTGTTGCAGAGAATCAAGAGCGTGACGCAGAGGCTCGAGAGAGTTATGCAGAGGCCTCAGGAGAGGGATTCAAAGGATTAAGAGAGTGATGCAGAGGCTGAAGAGAGTGTTGCAGATGGTCAAGAGAGGGATGAAGAGGCTCATGAGAGTGATACAGAGGATCAAGAGAGGGATGCAGAGGCTCAAGAGAGTGATGCAGAGGCTTAAGAGAGTGAGGCAGAGGCTTATGAGAGGGATGCAGAGGCTCAAGAGAGTAATGCAGAGGCTTAGAGGGTGATGCAGAGCCTTGAGAGATGGATGCAGGGGCTCAAGAGAGTTATGCAGAGGCTCAAGAGAGTGATTCAGAGGCTTAAGAGAGTGATGCAGAGGCTTAAGAGAGTGATGAAGAGGCTTAAAAGTGGGATGCAGAGGCTCAATAGAGTGATGCAGAGGCTCAAGAGAGTGATGCAGAGGCTCAAGAGAGTGATGCAGAGGCTCAAGAGAGTTATGCAGAGGCTCAAGAGAGGGATGCAGAGGCTGAAGAGAGTGTTGCAGAGGCTTAAGAGAGGGAAGCAGAGGCCCAAGAGAGTGATGCAGAGGCACAAGAGAGTGATGCAGAGGCTCAAGAGAGTGATGAAGAGGCTCAAGAGAGGGATGCAGGGGGCTCAAGAGAGTGATGCAGAGGCTCAAGAGAGTGACTCAGAGGCTTAAGAGAGTAATGCATAGGCTCATGAGAGTGATGCAGAGGATCAAGAAAGGGAAGCAGAGGCTTAAGGGAGTAATGCAGAGGCTGAAGAGAGTGATGCAGAGGCTCTAGAGAGTGATGCAGAGGTTCAAGAGAGTGATGCAGAGGCTCAAGAGAGTGATGCAGAGGAACAAGAGAGTGATGCAGAGGCTCGAGAGAGTGATATAGAGGTTTGCAGAGGCTCAAGAGAGTGATTCAGTGGCTTACGAGAGTGATGCAGAGGCTTAAGAGAGTGATGCAGAGGCTCAAGAGAATGATGCAGTGGATCAAGAGAGGGAAGCAGAGGCTTACGAGAGTGATGCAGAGGCTCATGTGAGGGATGCAGAGGCTGAAGAGAGTGATGCAGAGAATCAAGAGAGTGATGCAGAGGCTCGAGAGAGTGTTGCAGAGGCTCAAGACAGGGATGAAGAGACTGAAGAAAGTGATGCAGAGGCTCAAGAGAGGGAAAAAGAGGCTCAAGAGAGTGATGCCGAGGCTTAAGAGAGTGAGGCAGAGGCTTAGGAGAGGGATGCAGAGGCTCAAGAGTAATGCAGAGGCTTAGGAGGATGATGCAGAAGCTCAAGAGAGTGATGCAGAGGCTCAAATGAGGGATGCAGAGGCACAAATGAGGGAAGCAGAGGCTCAAGAGAGGGATACAGAGGCTCAACAGAGTGATGCAGAGGATTGAGAGAGGGGGGCAGGGGCTCAAGAGAGTGATGCAGAGGCTTGAGAGAAGGATGCAGGGGCTCAAGAGAATTATGCAGAGGCTCAAGAGAATTATGCAGAGGCTCAAGAGAGTTATTCAGAGGCTTAAGAGAGTGATGCAGAGGCTTAAGAGAGTGATGCAGAGCCATAAAAGTGGGATGCAGAGGCTCAAGAGAGTGATGCAGAGGCTAAAGAGAGTGATGCAGAGGCTCAAGAAAGTGATGCAGAGGCTCAAGGGAATGATAGAGAGGCTCAAGAGAGTGATGCAGAGGCTCAAGAGAGTGATGCAGAGGATCAAGAGAGTGATGCAGAGGATAAAGACAGGGAAGTAGAGTCCTAAGAGAGTGATGCAGAGGCTGAAGAGAGTGATGCATAGGTTCTAGAGAGTGATGCAGAGGCTTGAGAGAGTGATGCAGAGGCTTAGGAGAGGGATGCATAGGCTTAAGAGATGGATGCAGAGTCGCAAAGAAGTGATTCAGAGGCTTACAAGAGTGATGCAGAGAATCAAGAGAGTGATGCAGAGGCTCGAGAGAGTTATGCAGAGGCCTCAGAAAAAAGGCTTACGAGATTGATGCAAATGATCAAGAGAGGGATGCAGAGGCTGAAGAGAGTGTTGCAGAGGCTTAAGAGAGGGAAGCAGAGGCCCAAGAGAGTGATGCATAGGCTCAAGAGAGTGCTGCAGAGGCTTACGAAAGTGATGCAGAGGCTTAAGAGAGAGATGCAGAGGCTCAAGAGAGTGATTAAGAGGCTCAAGTGAGGGATGCAGAGGCTCAAGAGATTGATTCAGAGGCTTACAAGAGTGATGCAGAGGCTTAAGAGAGTGATGCAGAGGCTTAAGAGAGTGAAGCATAGGCGCAAGAGAGGGATGCCGAGGCTCAAGAGAGGGATGCAAGTGCTCAAGAGAGGGATGCAGAGGCTCAAGTGAGGGATGCAGCGGCACAAGAGAGGGATGCAGAGGCTCTTGAGAGTGATGCAGAGGCTCAAGAGAGGGATACAGAGGCTTAACCGAGTGATGCAAATGCTCAGGAGAAGGATACAAAGGCTCATGAGAGGGATGGAGGAGTTCAAGAGAGAGATGCAGAGGCTCAAGAAAGGGATGCAGTGGCTTAAGAAAGTGATGCAGAGGCTCAAAAGAGGGATGCAGAGGCTTAAGAGGGGGATGCAGAGGCTCAAGAGAGTGATGCAGAGGCTCAATAGAGGGATGCAGCGGCTCAAGAGAGTGATAGAGAGGCTCAAGAGAGTTCTGCAAAAGGCTCTAGAGAGGGATGCTGAGGCTCCAGAGAGGGATGCAGAGGCTCAAGAGAGTGATGCAGAGGCTTACAAGAGTGATGCAGAGCCTCAAGAGAGTGAAACAGAGGCTCAAGAGAATGATGTAGATGCTTAAGAGAGGGATGCAGAGGCTCAAGAGTATGATGCAGAGGCTCAAGAGAGTGAGGCAGAGAATCAAGAGAGGGATGCAGAGGCTTAACAGAGTGACGCAGAGGCTCAAGAGAGTGATGCACAGGCTCAAGAGAGTGATGCAGAGGCTCAAGGGAGTGATAGAGAGGCTCAAGAGAGTGATGCAGAGGCTCAAGAGAGTGATGCAGAGGATCACGAGAGGGAAGTAGAGGCCTAAGAGAGTGATGCAGAGGCTGAAGAGAGTGAAGCAGAGGCTCTAGAGAGTGATGCAGAGGCTTAAGAGAGTGATGTAGAGGCTTAAGAGAGGGATGCGTAGGCTTAAGTGAGGGATGCAGAGGCTCAAGAGAGTGATGCAGAGGCTAAAGAGAGGGACGCTGAGGCTCAAGAGAATGATGCAGAGGCTCATGAGTATGATGCAGAGGCTCAAGAGAGTGAGGCAGAGAATCAAGAAAATGATGCAGAGGCTTAACAAAGTGATGCAGAGGCTCAAGAGAGTGATGCAGAGGCTCACGGGAGTGATAGGGAGGCTCAAGAGAGTGATGCAGAGGCTCAAGAGAGTGATGCACAGGATCAAGAGAGGGAAGTAGAGGCCTAAGAGAGTGATGCAGAGGCTGAAGAGAGTGATGCAGAGGCTCTAGAGAGTGATGCAGAGGCTTAAGAGAGTGATGCAGAGGCTTAAGAGAGGGATGCATAGGCTTATGAGAGGGATGCAGAGGCTCAAAGGAGTGATTCAGAGGCTTACAAGAGTGTTGCAGAGAATCAAGAGAGTGACGCAGAGGCCTCAGGAGCGGGATTCAAAGGATTAAGAGAGTGATGCAGAGGCTGAAGAGAGTGTTGCAGATGGTCAAGAGAGGGATGAAGAGGCTCAAGAGAGTGATACAGAGGATCAAGAGAGGGATGCAGAGGCTCAAGAGAGTGATGCAGAGGCTTAAGAGAGTGAGGCAGAGGCTTATGAGAGGGATGCAGAGGCTCAAGAGAGTAATGCAGAGGCTTAAGAGGGTGATGCAGAGGCTTGAGAGATGGATGCAGGGGCTCAAGAGAGTTATGCAGAGGCTCAAGAGAGTGATTCAGAGGCTTAAGAGAGTGATGCAGAGGCTTAAGAGAGTGATGCAGAGGCTTAAAAGTGGGATGCAGAGGCTCAAGAGAGTGATGCAGAGGCTCAAGAGAGTTATGCAGAGGCTCAAGAGAGTGATGCAGAGGCTCAAGAGAGTTATGCAGAGGCTCAAGAGAGGGATGTAGAGGCTGAAGAGAGTGTTGCAGAGGCTTAAGAGAGGGAAGCAGAGGCCCAAGAGTGTGATGCAGAGGCACAAGAGAGTGATGCAGAGGCTCAAGAGAGTGATGCAGAACTTAAGAGAGGGATGCAGAGGCTCAAGAGAGTGATTCAGAGGCTCAAGTGAAGAACGCAGAGGCTCAGGAGAGTGATTCAGAGGCTTACGACAGTGATGCAGAGGCTTAAGAGAGTGATGCAGAGGCTAAAGAGAGTGATGCAGAGGCTCAAGAGAGGGATGCTGAGGATCAAGAGAGGGATGCAGGGGCTCAAAGGGATGCAGAGGCTCAAGTGAGGGATGCAGATGCACAAGAGGGATGCAGAGGCTCTTGAGAGTGATGCAGAGGTTCAAGAGAGGGATGCAGACGCTTACGCGATTGATGCAAATGCTCAAGAGAGGGATGCAAAGGCTCATGAGAGGGATGGAGGAGTTCAAGAGAGAGATGCAGAGGCTCAAGAAAGGGATGCAGTGGCTTTAGAAAGTGATGCAGAGGCTCAAAAGAGGGATGCAGAGGCTTAAGAATGTGATGCAGAGGCTCAAGAGAGTGATGCAGAAGCTCAATAGATGCAGCGGCTCAAGAGAGTGATTCAGAGGTTTACGAGAGTGATGCAGAGGCTTAAGAGAGTGCTGCAGAGGCTTACGAGAGTGATGCAGAGGCTTAAGAGAGGGACGCTGAGGCTCAAGAGAATGATGCAGAGGCTCAAGAGTATGATGCAGAGGCTTAAGAGAGTGAGGCAGAGAATCAAGAGAGGGATGCAGAGGCTTAACAGAGTGATGCAGAGGATCAAGAGAGTGAAGCAGAGGCTCAAGGGAGTGATAGAGAGGCTCGAGAGAGGGATTCAAAGGCTTAAGAGAGTGATGCAGAGGCTGAGAAAAGTGTTGCAGATGCTCAAGAGAGGGATGAAGAGGCTCAAGAGAGTAATGCATAGGTTTAAGAGGGTGATGCAGAGGCTCAAGAGAGTGATACATAGGCTTGAAAGAGGGATGCAGGAGCTCAAGAGAATGATGCAAAGGCTCAAGAGAGGATAAAGAGGCTCAAGAGAGGGATGCAGGGGCTCAATTGAGGGATGCAGAGGCACAAATGAGGGAAGCAGAGGCTCTTGAGAGTAATGCAGAGGCTCAAGAGAGGGATACAGAGGCTTAAGAGAGTGATGCAAAGGCTCAAGAGAGGGATGCAGAGGCTCATGAGAGGGATGCAGGAGTTCAAGAGAGGGATGCAGAGGCTCTAGAGAGTGATTCAGAGGCTTGCGAGAGTGATGCAGAGGCTTAAGAGAGTGATGCAGAGGCATAAAAGAGTGATGCAGAGGCTTAAGAGAGTGATGCAGAGGCACAAGAGAATGAAGTAGAGGCTTAAGAGAGGGATTCAGAGGCTCAAGAGAATGATGCAGGGGCTCAAGAGAGTGGTGCAGAGGCTTAAGAGAGGGATGCAGAGGATCAAGAGAGTGATGCAGAGGCTTAAGAGAGGAATGCAGAGGCTGAAGAGAATGATGCAGAGGCTTAAGAGAGGGATGCAGGGGCTCAAGTTAGGGATGCAGAGGCACAAGAGAGGGATGCAGAGGCTCTTGAGAGTGACGCAGAGGCTCAAGCGAGTGATGCAGAGGCTTAAGAGAGTGATGCAGAGGTTTAAGTGAGTGATGCAGAGGCACATGAGAATGAAGTAGAGGCTTAAGAGAGGGATGCAGAGGCTCAAGAGAATGATGCAGGGGCTCAAGAGAGTGGTGCAGAGCTCAACAGGGTGATTCAGATGCTTACGAGAGTGATGCAGAGGTTCATGGGAGGGATGCAGAGGCATAAGAGAGGGATGCAGAGGCTCAAGAATGCAGAGGCTCAAGAGTGGGATGCAGAGGCTTAAGAGAGTGATGCAAAGGCTAAAGTGAGGGATGCATGAGAGGAATGCAGGAGTTCAAGAGAGTGATTCAGAGGCTTACGAGAGTGATGCAGAGGCTTAAGAGAGGAATGCAGAGGCCGAAGAGAATGATGCAGAGGCTTAAGAGAGGGATGCAGAGGATCAAGAGAGTGATGCAGAGGCTTAAGAGAGAAATACAGAGGCTGAAGAGAATGATGCAGAGGCTTACGAGAGGGATGCAGAGGCTGAAGAGAGTGATAGAGAGGCTCAAGAGAGTGATACAGAGGCTCAACAGGGTGATTCAGATGCTTACCAGAGTGATGCAGAGGTTCATGGGAGGGATGAAGTGGCATAAGAGAGGGATGCAGAGGCTCAAGAATGCAGAGGCTCAAGAGTGGGATGCAGAGGCTTAAGAGAGTGATGCAAAGGCTAAAGTGAAGGATGCAGAGGCTCATGAGAGGGATGCAGGAGTTTAAGAGAGTGATTCAGAGGCTTACGAGAGTGATGCAGAGGCTTAAGAGAGTGATGCAGAGCCTTGAGAGAGGGATGCTGGAGCTCAAGAGAATGATGCAAAGGCTCAAGAGTGGGATACAGAGGCTCAAGAGAGGGATGCAGAGGCTCAAGTGAGGGATGCAGAGGCTCAAATGAGGAAAGAAGAGGCTTACGAGAGTGATGCAGAGGCTTAAGAGAGGGAAGCAGAGGCTTAAGAGAGTGATGCAGAGGCTGAAGAGAGTGATGCAGAGGCTCTACAGAGGGATGCAGAGGCTCAAGAGAGTGATGCATTGGATCAAGAGAGGGAAGCAGAGGCTTAAGAGAGTGATGCAGAGGCTGAAGAGAGTGATGCAGAGGCTCTAGAGAGTGATGGAGAGGCTCAAGAGAGTGATGCAGAGGATCAAGAGAGTGATGCAGTGGATCAAGAGAGGGAAGTAGAGGCTTAAGAGAGTGATGCAGACGCTGAAGAGAGTGATGCAGAGGCTCTAGAGAGGGATGCAGAGGCTCAAGAGAGTGATGCAGAGGCTCAATAGAGTGATGCAGAGGATCAAGAGAGTGTAGCAGTGGATCAAGAGAGGGAAGCAGAGGCTTAAGCGCGTGATGCAGAGGCTGAAGAGAGTGATGCAGAGGCTCTAGAGAGGGATGCAGAGGCTCAAGAGAGTGATGCAGTGGATCAAGAGAGGGAAGCAGAGGCTTAAAGAGTGATGGAAGATGTACACTTAAAACCGCTCTAATCCAGCTGAAACGTCGATATATGCAATAAAAACAGAACTTCTCCCCTTTTCAATATCAGTCTGTATTTTAACGAGAAACAAATAGTTGATTGAAAATAAAGTATTTAAGGGTAATATCTAATCAATTATGTGTTTGCATCATTTTTATCGTATATTTAATGTAATAATAACAATAAACTGAAAATTCACCAAAACGTGGAAAAATAGCAAAATATTGCCTAATTCGATGATATTTTGTTTAAATCACATAAAGGAAAAGGGGGTGATAAACGTGAAAATATTGCTAAATTCGATGATTTTTCGTACGACACAAAATGCAAGAAAACTTGCTTAAAATGCAATATTATGCGAAATTCTGAGATTTGAAGGCCAAATCACATATCGTAATACTACATGAAATAGTATCGAGATATTGGTAAAAATAAATATATTTACGTAATATCAAACTACATTAAAAACGTGAAAAAAGTCACTATTATACCAAATTTGAGGATTTTAACTTCGAATCATGGAGCGAGGTTTCGTATTATTTAGATCGAAGAAAAGACATATGACAATGTTGTTGCCAATACAAATGATAAAAATCAATGTGTTTTCATTAGAATTAACTAATATGTTCCTGATTTTCCGTTTATATTACCGATGGAAGATGTACACGTAAAACCGCTCTATTCCGGCTGAAACGTCGATATATGCAATAAAAACCGAACGTCTCCCCTTTTCAATATCTTACTCAGTATTTTAACTAGAAACAAATGGATTATTGAAAATGAAGTATTTAAGGTTGTTTTCTAATCAATTATGTGTTTGCATTATTTTTATTGTATATTTAATAAATTAATACCAATAAACTGAAAATTTACAAAAACGCGGAAAAACGGCAAAATATTGCCTAATACGATGATATTTTGTTTAAATCACATAAAGTAAATGGGGATTGATAAACGTCAAAATATTGCTAAATTCGACGATTTTTAGTACAAAACAAAATGCAAGAAACTTGCTTAAAAATGCAAACTTCTCGAAATTCTGAGATATGAAGGCCAAATCACATATCGTGAGAAAGCATGAAGTAGAATCGAATTATTGGTAAAAACGAATATATTTACGTATAATCACACTACATGAAAAACGTGAAAAAAAGTCCCTATTTTACCATATTTGAGGATGTTAACTTCAAATCATAGAGCGAGGTTTCGTATTATTTAGATCCAAGAAAGGACATATGACAATGCGAAACACATTTTATCATTCCAATACAAATGATAAAAATCAATGTGTTTTCATTAGAATTAACTAAAACGTTCCTGATTTTCCGTTTATATTACCGATGGAAGATGTACACGTAAAACCGCTCTAATCCAGCTGAAACTTCGATATATGCAACAAAAACAGAACTTCTCCCCTTTTCAATATCTTAGTCTGTATCTTAACGAGAAACAAATAGTTGATTGAAAATAAAGTATTTAAGGGTAATATCTAATCAATTATGTGTTTGCATAATTTTTATCGTATATTTAATGTTTTAATAACAATAAACTGAAAATTCACCAAAACGTGGAAAAACAGCAAAATATTGCCTAAATCGATGATATTTTGTTTAAATCACATAAAAGAAAAGGGGATACTACATGAAATAGTACCGAGATATTGGTAAAAATGAATATATTTACGAAATATCAAACTACATGAAAAACGTGAAAAAAGTCACTATTATACCAAATTTGAGGATTTTAACTTCGAATCATGGAGCGAAGTTTCGTATTATTTAGATCCAAGAAAAGACATATGACAATGTTGTTTTCAATACAAATGATAAAAATCAATGTGTTATCATTAGAATTAACTAATATGTTCCTGATTTTCCGTTTATATTACCGATGGAAGATGTACACGTAAAACCGCTCTATTCCGCCTGAAACGTCGATATATGCAATAAAAACCGAACTTCTCCCCTTTTCAATATCTTACTCAGTATTTTATCTAGAAACAAATGGATTATTGAAAATGAAGTATTTAAGGTTGTTATCTAATCAATTATGTGTTTGCATCATTTTTATCGTATATTTAATGTAATAATAACAATAAACTGAAAATTCACCAAAACGTGGAAAAACAGCAAAATATTGCCTAATTCGATGATATTTTGTTTAAATCACATAAAGGAAAAGAGGATGATAAACGTTAAAATATTGCTAAATTCGATGATTTTTCGTATAACACAAAATGCAAGAAAACTTGCTTAAAATGCAATATTATGCGAAATTCTGAGATTTGAAGGTCAAATCACATATCGTGATACTACATGAAATAATATCGAGATGTTGGTAAAAATGAATATATTTACGTAATATCAAACTACATGAAAAACGTGAAAAAAGTCACTTTTATACCAAATTTGAGGATTTTAACTTCGAATCATGGAGCGAGGTTTCGTATTATTTAGATCCAAGAAAAGACATATGACAATGTTGTTTCCAGTACAAATGATAAAAATCAATGTGTTTTCATTAGAATTAACTAATATGTTCCTGATTTTCCGTTTATATTACCGATGGAAGATGTACACGTAAAACCGCTCTATTCCGGCTGAAACGTCGATATA
The DNA here is from genome assembly GCF_040958095.1 of Procambarus clarkii. Classification (NCBI taxonomy): domain Eukaryota; kingdom Metazoa; phylum Arthropoda; class Malacostraca; order Decapoda; family Cambaridae; genus Procambarus; species Procambarus clarkii. Next base: position 7,498,282 of record NC_091224.1, on the reverse strand, counting down.
TGCAATAAAAACCGAACTTTTCCCCTTTTCAATATCTTACTCAGTATTTTAACGAGAAACAAATGGATTATTGAAAAAGAGGTATATAAGGTTGTTATGTAATCAATAATGTGTTTGCATTATTTTTATCGTATATATAATGAATTAATACCAATAAACTCAAAATTTACAAAAACGTGGAAAAACGGCAAAATATTGCCTAATTCGATGATATTTTGTTTAAATCACATAAAGGAAAAGGGGATTGATAAACGTCAAAATATTGCTAAATTCGACGATTTTTAGTACAAAACAAAATGCAAGAAACTTGCTTAAAAATGCAAACTTTGCGAAATTCTGAGATATGAAGGCCAAATCACATATCGTGAGAAAACATGAAGTAGAATCGAAATATTGGTAAAAACGAATATATTTACGTAAAATCACAGTACATGAAAAACGTGAAAAAAGTCACTATTTTACCATATTTGAGGATTTTAACTTCAAATCATAGAGCGAGGTTTCGTATTATTTAGATCCAAGAAAAGACATATGACAATGCGAAACACATTTTATCATTCCAATACAAATGATAAAAATCAATGTGTTTTCATTAGAATTAACTAAAATGTTCCTGATTTTCCGTTTATATTACCGATGGAAGATGTACACGTAAAACCGCTCTAATCCAGCTGAAACGTCGATATATGCAATAAAAACAGAACTTCTCCCCTTTTCAATATCTTAGTCTGTATTTTAACGAGAAACAAATAGTTGATTGAAAATAAAGTATTTAAGGGTAATATCTAATCAATTATGTGTTTGCATCATTTTTATCGTATATATAATGTAATAATAACAATAAACTGAAAATTCACCAAAACGTGGAAAAACAGCAAAATATTGCCTAATTCGATGATATTTTGTTTAAATCACATAAAGGAAAAGGGGATGATAAACGTAAAAATATTGCTAAATTCGATGATTTTTCGTACGACACAAAATGCAAGAAAACTTGCTTAAAATGCAATATTATGCGAAATTCTGAGATTTGAAGGCCAAATCACATATCGTGATTTGAAATACTACATGAAATAGTATCGAGATATTGGTAAAAATGAATATATATACGTAATATCAAACTACATGAAAAACGTGAAAAAAGTCACTATTATACGAAATTTGAAGATTTTAACTTCGAATCATGGAGCGAGGTTTCGTATTATTTAGATCCAAGAAAAGACATATGACAATGTTGTTGCCAATACAAATGATAAAAATTAATGTGTTTTCATTAGAATTAACTAATATGTTCCTGATTTTCCGTTTATATTACCGATGGAAGATGTACACGTAAAACCGCTCTATTCCGGCTGAAACGTCGATATATGCAATAAAAACCGAACTTCTCCCCTTTTCAATATCTTACTCAGTTTTTTAACTAGAAACAAATGGATTATTGAAAATGAAGTATTTAAGGTTGTTATCTAATCAATTATGTGTTTGCATTATTTTTATCGTATATTTAATGAATTAATACCAATAAACTGAAAATTTACAAAAACGTGGAAAAACGGCAAAATATTGCCTAATTCGATGATATTTTGATTAAATCTCATAAAGTAAAAGGGGATTGATAAACGTCAAAATATTGCTAAATTCGACGATTTTTAGTACAAAACAAAATGCAAGAAACTTGCTTAAAAATGCAAACTTTGCGAAATTCTGAGATATGAAGGCCAAATCACATATCGTGAGAAAACATGTAGTAGAATCGAAATATTGGTAAAAACGAATATATTTACGTAAAATCACACTACATGAAAAACGTGAAAAAAGTCACTATTTTACCATATTTGAGGATTTTAACTTCAAACCATAGAGCGAGGTTTCGTATTATTTAGATCCAAGAAAAGACATATGACAATGCGAAACACATTTTATCATTCCAATACAAATGATAAAAATCAATGTGTTTTCATTAGAATTAACTAAAATGTTCCTGATTTTCCGTTTATATTACCGATGGAAGATGTACACGTAAAACCGCTCTAATCCAGCTGAAACGTCGATATATGCAATAAAAACAGAACTTCTCCCCTTTTCAATATCTTAGTCTGTATTTTAACGAGAAACAAATAGTTGATTGAAAATAAAGTATTTAAGGGTAATATCTAATCAATTATGTGTTTGCATCATTTTTATCGTATATATAATGTAATAATAACAATAAACTGAAAATTCACCAAAACGTGGAAAAACAGCAAAATATTGCCTAATTCGATGATATTTTGTTTAAATCACATAAAGGAAAAGGGGATGATAAACGTAAAAATATTGCTAAATTCGATGATTTTTCGTACGACACAAAATGCAAGAAAACTTGCTTAAAATGCAATATTATGCGAAATTCTGAGATTTGAAGGCCAAATCACATATCGTGATTTGAAATACTACATGAAATAGTATCGAGATATTGGTAAAATGAATATATTTACGTAATATCAAACGACATGAAAAACGTGAAAAAAGTCACTATTATACCAAATTTGAGGATTTTAACTTCGAATCATGGAGCGAGGTTTCGTATTATTTAGATCCAAGAAAAGACATATGACAATGTTGTTTCCAATACAAATGATAAAAATCTATGTGTTTTCATTAGAATTAACTAATATGTTCCTGATTTTCCGTTAATATTACCGATGGAAGATGTACACGTAAAACCGCTCTATTCCGGCTGAAACGTCGATATATGCAATAATAATCGAACTTCTCCCCTTTTCAATATCTTACTCAGTATTTTAACGAGAAACAAATGGATTATTGAAAATGAAGTATTTAAGGTTGTTATCTAATCAATTATGTGTTTGCATTATTTTTACTCTATATTTAATGAATTAATACCAATAAACTGAAAATTTACAAAAACGTGGAAAAACGGCAAAATATTGCCTAATTCGATGATATTTAGTTTCAATCACAAAAAGGAAAAGGGGATTGATAAACGTCAAAATATTGCTAAATTCGACGATTTTTAGTACAAAACAAATTGCAAGAAACTTGCTTAAAAATGCAAACTTTGCGAAATTCTGAGATATGAAGGCCAAATCACGAAAGACATATGACAATGCGAAACACATTTTATCATTCCAATACAAATGATATAAATCAATGTGTTTTCATTAGAATTAACTAAAATATTCCTGATTTTCCGTTTATATTACCGATGGAAGATGTACACGTAAAACCGCTCTAATCCAGCTGAAACGTCGATATATGCAATAAAAAGAGAACTTCTCCCCTTTTCAATATCTTAGTCTGTATTTTAACGAGAAACAAATAGTTGATTGAAAATAAAGTATTTAAGGGTAATATCTAATCAATTATGTGTTTGCATCATTTTTATCGTATATTTAATGAAATAATAACAATAAACTGAAAATTCACCATAACGTGGAAAAACAGCAAAATATTGCCTAATTCGATGATATTTTGTTTAAATCACATAAAGGAAAAGGGGATGATAAACATGAAAATATTGCTAAATTCAATGATTTTTCGTACGACACAAAATGCAAGAAAACTTGCTTAAAATGCAATATTATGCGAAATTCTGAGATTTGAAGGCCAAATCACATATCGTGATACTACATGAAATAGTATCGAGATATTGGTAAAAATGAATATATATACGTAATATCAAACTACATGAAAAACGTGAAAAAAGTCACTATTATACAAAATTTGAGGATTTTAACTTCGAATCATGGAGCGAGGTTTCGTATTATTTAGATCCAAGAAAAGACATATGACAATGTTGTTGCCAATACAAATGATAAAAATTAATGTGTTTTCATTAGAATTAACTAATATGTTCCTGATTTTCCGTTTATATTACCGATGGAAGATGTACACGTAAATCCGCTCTATTCCGGCTGAAACGTCGATATATGCAATAAAAACCGAACTTCTCCCCTTTTCAATATCTTACTCAGTATTTTAACTAGAAACAAATGGATTATTGAAAATGAAGTATTTAAGGTTGTTATCTAATCAATTATGTGTTTGCATTATTTTTATCGTATATTTAATGAATTAATACCAATAAACTGAAAATTTACAAAAACGTGGAAAAACGGCAAAATATTGCCTAATTCGATGATATTTTGATTAAATCACATAAAGTAAAAGGGGATTGATAAACGTCAAAATATTGCTAAATTCGACGATTTTTAGTACAAAACAAAATGCAAGAAATTTGCTTAAAAATGCAAACTTTGCGAAATTCTGAGATATGAAGGCTAAATCACATATCGTGAGAAAGCATGAAGTAGAATCGAAATATTGGTATAAACGAATATATTTACGTAAAATCATACTACATGAAAAACGTGAAAAAAAGTCACCATTTTACCATATTTGAGGATTTTAACTTCAAATCATAGAGACCGTTTCGTATTATTTAGATTTAAGAAAAGACATATGACAATGCGAAACACATTTTATCATTCCAAAACAAATGATATAAATCAATGTGTTTTCATTAGAATTAAATAAAATGTTCCTGATTTTCCGTTTATATTACCGATGGAAGATGTACACGTAAAACCGCTCTAATCCAGCTGAAACGTCGATATATGCAACATAAACAGAACTTCTCCCCTTTTTAATATCTTAGTCTGTATTTTAACGAGAAACAAATAGTTGATTGAAAATAAAGTATATATGGGTAATATCTAATCAATTATGTGTTTGCATAATTTTTATCGTATATTTAATGTATTAATAACAATAAACTGAAAAATCACCAAAACGTGGAAAAACAGCAAAATATTGCCTAAATCGATGATATTTTGTTTAAATCACATAAAGGAAAAGGGGAAGATAAACGTGAAAATATTGCTAAATTCGATGATTTTTCGTACGACACAAAATGCAAGAAAACTTGCTTAAAATGCAATATTATGCGAAATTCTGAGATTTGAAGGGCAAATCACATAACTTGATACTACATGAAAGAGTACCGAGATATTGGTAAAAATTAATATATTTACGTAATATCAAACTACATGAAAAACGTGAAAAAGTCACTATTATACCAAATTTGAGGATTTTAACTTCGAATCATGGAGCGAGGTTTCGTATTATTTAGATCCAAGAAAGGACATATGACAATGTTGTTTCCAATACAAATGATAAAAATCTATGTGTTTTCATAAGAAATAACTAATATGTTCCTGATTTTCCGTTAATATTACCGATGGAAGATGTACACGTAAAACCGCTCTATTCCGGCTGAAACGTCGATATATGCAAGAATAACCGAACTTCTCCCCTTTTCAATATCTTACTCAGTATTTTAACGAGAAACAAATGGATTATTGAAAATGAAGTATTTAAGGTTGTAATCTAATCAATTAGGTGTTTGCATTATTTTTACTGTATATTTAATGAATTAATAGCAATAAACTGAAAATTTACAAAAACGTGGAAAAAGGCAAAATATTGCCTAATTCGATGATATTTTGATTAAATCACATAAAGTAAAAGGGGATTGATAAACGTCAAAATATTGCTAAATTCGACGATTTTTAGTACAAAACAAAATGCAAGAAATTTGCTTAAAAATGCAAACTTTGCGAAATTCTGAGATATGAAGGCTAAATCACATATCGTGAGAAAGCATGAAGTAGAATCGAAATATTGGTATAAACGAATATATTTACGTAAAATCATACTACATGAAAAACGTGAAAAAAAGTCACCATTTTACCATATTTGAGGATTTTTACTTCAAATCATAGAGACCGTTTCGTATTATTTAGATTTAAGAAAAGACATATGACAATGCGAAACACATTTTATCATTCCAAAACAAATGATATAAATCAATGTGTTTTCATTAGAATTAAATAAAATGTTCCTGATTTTCCGTTTATATTACCGATGGAAGATGTACACGTAAAACCGCTCTAATCCAGCTGAAACGTCTATATATGCAACATAAACAGAACTTCTCCCCTTTTTAATATCTAAGTCTGTATTTTAACGAGAAACAAATAGTTGATTGAAAATAAAGTATATATGGGTAATATCTAATCAATTATGTGTTTGCATAATTTTTATCGTATATTTAATGTATTAATAACAATAAACTGAAAAATCACCAAAACGTGGAAAAACAGCAAAATATTGCCTAAATCGATGATATTTTGTTTAAATCACATAAAGGAAAAGGGGAAGATAAACGTGAAAATATTGCTAAATTCGATGATTTTTCGTACGACACAAAATGCAAGAAAACTTGCTTAAAATGCAATATTATGCGAAATTCTGAGATTTGAAGGGCAAATCACATATCGTGATACTACATGAAATAGTACCGAGATATTGGTAAAAATGAATATATTTACGTAATACCAAACTACATGAAAAACGTGAAAAAGTCACTATTATACCAAATTTGAGGATTTTAACTTCGAATCATTGAGCGAGGTTTCGTATTATTTAGATCCAAGAAAGGACATATGACAATGTTGCTTCCAATACAAATGATAAAAATCTATGTGTTTTCATTAGAATTAACTAATATGTTCCTGATTTTCCGTTAATATTACCGATGGAAGATGTACACGTAAAACCGCTCTATTCCGGCTGAAACGTCGATATATGCAAGAATAACCGAACTTCTCCCCTTTTCAATATCTTACTCAGTATTTTAACTAGAAACAAATGGATTATTGAAAATGAAGTATTTAAGGTTGTAATCTAATCAATTATGTGTTTGCATTATTTTTACTGTATATTTAATGAATTAATACCAATAAACTGAAAATTTACAAAAACGTGGAAAAAGGCAATGTATTGCCTAATTCGATGATATTTAGTTTAAATCACATAAAGGAAAAGGGGATTGATAAACGTCAAAATATTGCTAAATTCGACGATTTTTAGTACAAAACAAATTGCAAGAAACTTGCTTAAAAATGCAAACTTTGCGAAATTCTGAGATATGAAGGCCAAATCACATATCGTGAGAAAGCATGAAGTAGAATCGAAATATTGGTAAAAACGATTATATTTACGTAAAATCACACTACATGAAAAACGTGAAAAAAGTCACTATTTTACCATATTTGAGGATTTTAACTTCAAATCATAGAGCGAGGTTTCGTATTATTTAGATCCAAGAAAAGACACATGACAATGCGAAACACATTTTATCATTCCAATACAAATGATATAAATCAATGTGTTTTCATTAGAATTAACTAAAATGTTCCTGATTTTCCGTTTATATTACCGATGGCAGATGTACACGTAAAACCGCTCTAATCTAGCTGAAACGTCGATATATACAAAAAAAAAAAAACTTCTCCCCTTTTCAATATCTTAGTCTGTATTTTAACGAGAAACAAATAGTTAATTGAAAATAAAGTATTTAAGGGTAATATCTAATCAATTATGTGTTTGCATCATTTTTATCGAATATTTAATGTTATTATATAATATTATATATTATATTATTTAATATTATATATTTATATTATATAATAACAATAAACTGAAAATTCACCAAAACGTGGAAAAATAGCAAAATATTGCCTAATTCGATGATATTTTGTTTAAATCACATAAAGGAAAAGGGGATGATAAACGTGAAAATAATGCTAAATTTAATGATTTTTCGTACGACACAAAATGCAAGAAAACTTGCTTAAAATGCAATATTATGCGAAATTCTGAGATTTGAAGGCCAAATCACATATCGTGATACTACATGAAATAGTATCGAGATATTGGTAAAAATGAATATGTATACGTAATATCAAACTACATGAAAAACGTGAAAAAAGTCACTATTATACCAAATTTGAGGATTTTAACTTCGAATCATGGAGCGAGGTTTCGTATTATTTAGATCCAAGAAAAGACATATGACAATGTTGTTGCCAATACAAGTGATAAAAATCAATGTGTTTTCATTAGAATTAACTAAAATGTTCCTGATTTTCCGTTTAAATTACCGATGGAAGATGTACACGTAAAACCGCTCTACTCCGGCTGAAACGTCGATATATGCAATAAAAACCGAACTTTTCCCCTTTTCAATATCTTACTCAGTATTTTCACGAGAAACAAATGGATTATTGAAAAAGAAGTATATAAGGTTGTTATCTAATCAATAATGTGTTTGCATTATTTTTATCGTATATTTAATGAATTAATACCAATAAACTCAAAATTTACAAAAACGTGGAAAAACGGCAAAATATTGCCTAATTCGATGATATTTTGTTTAAATCACATAAAGGAAAAGGGGATTGATAAACGTCAAAATATTGCTAAATTCGACGATTTTTAGTACAAAACAAAATGGAAGAAACTTGCTTAAAAAGGCAAACTTTGCGAAATTCTGAGATATGAAGGCCAAATCACATATAGTGAGAAAACTTGAAGTTGAATCGAAATATTGGTAAAAACGAATATATTTACGTAAAATCACACTACATGAAAAACGTGAAAAAGTCACTATTTTAACATATTTGAGGATTTTAACTTCAAATCATAGAGCGAGGTTTCGTATTATTTAGATCCAAGAAAAGACATATGACAATGCGAAACAAATTTTATCATTCCAATACAAATGATAAGAATCAATGTGTTTTCATTAGAATTAACTAAAATGTTCCTGATTTTCCGTTTATATTACCGATGGAAGATGTACACGTAAAACCGCTCTAATCCAGCTGAAACGTCGATATATGCAATAAAAACAAAAGTTCTCCCCTTTTTAATATCTTAGTCTGTATTTTAACGAGAAACAAATAGTTGATTAAAATTAAAGTATTTAAGGGTAATATCTAATCAATTATGTGTTTGCATCATTTTTATCGTATATTTAATGTATTAATAACAATAAACTGAAAATTCACAAAAACGTGGAAAAACAGCAAAATATTGCCTAATGCCATGATATTTTGTTTAAATCACATAAAGGAAAAGGGGATGATAAACATGAAAATATTGCTAAATTCGATGATTTTTCGTACGACACAAAATGCAAGAAAACTTGCTTAAAATGCAATATTATGCGAAATTCTGAGATTTGAAGGCCAAATCACATATCGTGATTTGAAATACTACATGAAATAGTATCGAGATATTGGTAAAAATGAATATATTTACGTAATATCAAACTACATGGAAAAACGTGAAAAAAGTCACTCTTATACCAAATTTGATGATTTTAACTTCGAATCATGGAGCGAGGTTTCGTATTGTCTAGATCCAAGAAAAGACATATGACAATGTTGTTGCCAATACAAATGATAAAAATCAATGTGTTTTCATTAGAATTAACTAATATGTTCCTGATTTTCCGTTTATATTACTGATGGAAGATGTACACGTAAAACCGCTCTATTCCGGCTGAAACGTCGATATATGCAATCAAAACTGAACTTCTCCCCTTTTCAATATCTTACTCAGTATTTTAACTAGAAACAAATGGATTATTGAAAATGAAGTATTTATGGTTGTTATCTAATCAATTATGTGTTTGCATTATTTTTATCGTATATTTAATGAATTATTACCAATAAACTGAAAATTTACTAAAACGTGGAAAAACGGCAAAATATTGCCTAATTCGATGATATTTTGATTAAATCACATAAAGTAAAAGGGGATTGATAAACGTCAAAATATTGCTAAATTCGACGATTTTTAGTACAAAATAAAATGCAAGAAATTTGCTTAAAAATGCAAACTTTGCGAAATTCTGAGATATGAAGGCTAAATCACATATCGTGAGAAAGCATGAAGTAGAATCGAAATATTGGTATAAACGAATATATTTACGTAAAATCATACTACATGAAAAACGTGAAAAAAAGTCACTATTTTACCATATTTGAGGATTTTAACTTCAAATCATAGAGACGGTTTCGTATTATTTAGGTTTAAGAAAAGACATATGACAATGCGAAACACATTTTATCATTCCAATACAAATGATATAAATCAATGTGTTTTCATTAGAATTAAATAAAATGTTCCTGATTTTTCGTTTATATTACCGATGGAAGATGTACACGTAAAACCGCTCTAATCCAGCTGAAACGTCGATGTATGCAACAAAAACAGAACTTCTCCCCTTTTTAATATCTTAGTCTGTATTTTAACGAGAAACAAATAGTTGATTGAAAATAAAGTATATAAGGGTAATATCTAACCAATTATATGTTTGCATAATTTTTATCGTATATTTAATGTATTAATAACAATAAACTGAAAAATCACCAAAACGTGGAAAAACAGCAAAATATTGCCTAAATCGATGATATTTTGTTTAAATCACATAAAGGAAAAGGGGAAGATAAACGTGAAAATATTGCTAAATTCGATGATTTTTCGTACGACACAAAATGCAAGAAAACTTGCTTAAAATGCAATATTATGCGAAATTCTGAGATTTGAAGGGCAAATCATATATCGTGATACTACATGAAATAGTACCGAGATATTGGTAAAAATGAATATATTTACGTAATATCAAACTACATGAAAAACGTGAAAAAAGTCACTCTTATACCAAATTTGAGGATTTTAACTTCGAATCATGGAGCGAGGTTTCGTATTATTTAGATCCAAGAAAGGACATATGACAATGTTGCTTCCAATACAAATGATACAAATCTATGTGTTTTCATTAGAATTAACTAATATGTTCCTGATTTTCCGTTAATATTACCGATGGAAGATGTACACGTAAAACCGCTCTATTCCGGCTGAAACGTCGATATATGCAATAATAACCGAACTTCTCCCATTTTCAATATCTTACTCAGTATTTTAACGAGAAACAAGTGGATTATTGAAAATGAAGTATTTAAGGTTGTTATCTAATCAATTATGTGTTTGCATTATTTTTACTCTATATTTAATGAATTAATACCAATAAACTGAAAATTTACAAAAACGTGGAAAAACGGCAAAATATTGCCTAATTCGATGATATTTAGTTTAAATCACATAAAGGAAAAGGGGATTGATAAACGTCAAAATATTGCTAAATTCGACGATTTTTAGTACAAAACAAATTGCAAGAAACTTGCTTAAAAATGCAAACTTTGCGAAATTCTGAGATATGAAGGCCAAATCACATATCGTGAGAAAGCATGAAGTAGAATCGAAATATTGGTAAAAACGAATATATTTACGTAAAATCACACTACATGAAAAACATGAAAAAAAGTCACTATTTTACCATATTTGAGGATTTTAACTTCAAATCATAGAGCGAGGTTTCGTATTATTTAGATCCAAGAAAAGACATATGACAATGCAAAACACATTTTATCATTCCAATACAAATGATAAAAATCAATGTGTTTTCATTAGAATTAACTAAAATGTTCCTGATTTTCCGTTTATATTACCGATGGAAGATGTACACGTAAAACCGCTCTATTCCGGCTGAAACGTCGATATATGCAATAAAAACCGAACTTTTCCCCTTTTCAATATCTTACTCAGTATTTTAACGAGAAACAAATGGATTATTGAAAAAGAAGTATATAAGGTTGTTATCTAATCAATAATGTGTTTGCATTATTTTTATCGTATATTTAATGAATTAATACCAATAAACTCAAAATTTACAAAAACGTGGAAAAACGGCAAAATATTGCCTAATTCGATGATATTTTCTTTAAATCACATAAAGGAAAAGGGGATTGATAAACGTCAAAATATTGCTAAATTCGACGATTTTTTGGATCAGGAGAGGGATGCAGAGGTTTAAGAGAGTGATGCAGAGGCTCAAGAGAGTGATGCAGAGGATCAAGAGTGTGATGCAGAGGCTCGAGAGAGTGATTCAGAGGCTTTCGAAAGTGATGCAGAGAATCAAGAGAGTGATGCAGAGGCTCGAGAGAGTTATGCAGAGGCCTCAAGAGAGGGATTCAGAGGCTTAAGAGAGTGATGCAGAGGCTGAAGAGAGTGATGCAGAGGCTCAAGAGAGGGATACAGAGGGTCAAGAGAGTGATGCAGAGGCTTAAGAGAGTGAGGCAAAGGCTTAGGAGAGGGATGCAGAGGCTCAAGAGTAATGTAGAGGCTGAAGAGGGTGATGCAGAGGCTCAAGAGAGGGATGCAGAGGCTTAAGAGAGGGATGCAGAGGTTCAAAAGAGGGATGTAGAGGCTCAAGAGAGGGATTCAGAGGCTTACAAGAGTGATGCAGAGGCTTAAGAGAGTGATGCAGAGGCTGAAAAGAGGGATGCACAGGCTCTAGAGAGTGATGCAGAAGCTCAAGAGAGTGATGCAGAGGCTCAAGAGAGTGATGCAGAGAATCAAGAGAGTGATGCAGAGGCTCGAGAGAGTTATGCAGAGGCCTCAAGAGAGGGATTCAGAGGCTTAAGAGAGTGATGCAGAGGCTTAAGAGAGTGATGCAGAGGCTGAAGAGAGTGTTGCAGAGGCTCAAGAGAGGGATGAAGAGACTGAAGAGAGTGATGCAGAGGCTTAAGAGAGTGAGGCAAAAGCTTAGGAGAGGGATGCAGAGGCTCACGAGTAATGTAGAGGCTGAAGAGGGTGATGCAGAGGCTCAAGAGTGGGATGCAGAGGCTTAAGAGAGGGATGCAGAGGTTCAAAAGAGGGATGTAGAGGCTCAAGAGAGTGATTCAGAGGCTTACGAGGCTTAATTTCAGAGGCTTACGAGGATTCAGAGGCTTACGAGGCATTACGAGTGATGCAGAGGCTTAAGAGAGGGATGCAGAGGCTTACGAGAGTGATGCAGAGGCTTAAGAGAGTGATGCAGAGGCTAAAGAGAGTGATGCAGAGGCTCAAGAGAGGGATGCCGAGGCTCAAGAGAGGGATGCGGGGGCTCAAGAGAGGGATGCAGAGGCTCAAGTGAGGGATGCAGAGGCTTAGCGAGTGATTCAAATGCTCAAGAGAAGGATGCAAAGGCTCATGAGAGGGATGGAGGAGTTCAAGAGAGAGAGAGGCCGAGGCTCAAGAAAGGGATTCAGTGGCTTTAGAAAGTGATGCAGAGGCTCAAAAGAGGGATGCAGAGGCTTAAGAGGGTGATGCAGAGGCTCAAGAGAGTGATGCAGAAGCTCAATAGAGGGATGCAGCAGCTCAAGAGAGTGATAGAGAGGCTCAAGAGAGTGATTCAGAGGTTTGCGAGAGTGATGCAGAGGTTTGAGAGAGTGATGCAGAGGCTTACGAGAGTGATGCAGAGGCTTAAGAGAGTGGTGCAGAGGCTCAAGAGAGGGATGCAGAGACTCAAGAGAGTGATGCAGAAGCTTAAGAGAGGGGCGCTGAGGCTCAAGAGAATGATGCAGAGGCCCAAGAGAGTGCTGCAAAAGGCTCAAGAGAGGGATGCTGAGGCGCCAGAGAGGGATGCAGAGGCTCAAGAGAGTGATGCAGAGGCTCAAGAGAATGATGTAGAGGCTTAAGAGAGGGATGAATCACATAAAGGAAAAGGGGATTGATAAACGTCAAAATATTGATAAATTCGACGATTTTTAGTACAAAACAAATTGCAAGAAATTTGCTTAAAAATGCAAACTTTGCGAAATTCTGAGATATGAAGGTCAAATCACATATCGTGAGAAAACATGAAGTAGAATGGAAATATTGGTAAAAACGAATATATTTACGTAAAATCACACTACATGAAAAACGTGAAAAAAGTCACTATTTTACCATATTTGAGGATTTTAACTTCAAATCATAGAGCGAGGTTTCGTATTGTTTAGATCCAAGAAAAGACATATGATAATGTTGTTGCCAATACAAATGATAAAAATCAATGTGTTTTCATTAGAATTAACTAATATGTTCCTGATTTTCCGTTTATATTACCGATGGAAGATGTACACGTAAAACCGCTCTATTCCGGCTGAAACGTCGATATATGCAATAAAAACTGAACTTCTCCCCTTTTCAATATCTTACTCAGTATTTTAACTAGAAACAAATGGATTATTGAAAATGAAGTATTTAAGGTTGTTATCTAATCAATTATGTGTTTGCATTATTTTTATCGTATATTTAATGAATTAATACCAATAAACTGAAAATTTACAAAAACGTGGAAAAACGGCAAAATATTGCCTAATTCGATGATATTTTGATTAAATCACATAAAGTAAAAGGGGATTGATAAACGTCAAAATATTGCTAAATTCGACGATTTTTAGTACAAAACAAAATGCAAGAAATTTGCTTAAAAATGCAAACTTTGGGAAATTCTGAGATATGAAGGCTAAATCACATATCGTGAGAAAGCATGAAGTAGAATCGAAATATTGGTATAAACGAATATATTTACGTAAAATCATACTACATGAAAAACGTGAAAAAAGTCACTATTTTACCATATTTGAGGATTTTAACTTCAAATCATAGAGACGGTTTCGTATTATTTAGATTTAAGAAAAGACATATGACAATGCGAAACACATTTTATCATTTCAATACAAATGATATAAATCAATGTGTTTTCATTAGAATTAAATAAAATGTTCCTGATTTTCCGTTTATATTACCGATGGAAGATGTACACGTAAAACCGCTTTAATCCAGCTGAAACGTCGATATATGCAACAAAAACAGAACTTCTCCCCTTTTTAATATCTTAGTCTGTATTTTAACGAGAAACAAATAGTTGATTGAAAATAAAGTATATAAGGGTAATATCTAATCAATTATGTGTTTGCATAATTTTTATCGTATATTTAATGTATTAATAACAATAAACTGAAAAATCACCAAAACGTGGAAAAACAGCAAAATATTGCCTAAATCGATGATATTTTGTTTAAATCACATAAAGGAAAAGGGGAAGATAAACGTGAAAATATTGCTAAATTCGATGATTTTTCGTACGACACAAAATGCAAGAAAACTTGCTTAAAATGCAATATTATGCGAAATTCTGAGATTTGAAGGCCAAATCACATATCGTGATACTACATGAAATAGTATCGAGATATTGGTAAAAATGAATATATTTACGTAATATCAAACTACATGAAAAACGTGAAAAAAGTCACTATTATACCAAATTTGAGGATTTTAACTTCGAATCAAGGAGCGAGGTTTCGTATTGTTTAGATCCAAGAAAAGACATATGAAAATGTTGTTGCCAATACAAATGATAAAAATCAATGTGTTTTCATTAGAATTAACTAATATGTTCCTGATTTTCCGTTTATATTACCGATGGAAGATGTACACGTAAAACCGCTCTATTCCGGCTGAAACGTCGATATATGCAATAAAAACCGAACTTCTCCCCTTTTCAATATCTTACTCAGTATTTTAACTAGAAACAAATGGATTATTGAAAATGAAGTATTTAAGGTTGTTATCTAATCAATTATGTGTTTGCATTATTTTTATCGTATATTTAATGAATTAATACCAATAAACTGAAAATTTACAAAAACGTGGAAAAACGGCAAAATATTGCCTAATTCGATGATATTTTGATTAAATCACATAAAGTAAAAGGGGATTGATAAACGTCAAAATATTGCTAAATTCGACGATTTTTAGTACAAAACAAAATGCAAGAAATTTGCTTAAAAATGCAAACTTTGCGAAATTCTGAGATATGAAGGCCAAATCACATATCGTGAGAAAGCATGAAGTAGAATCGAAATATTGGTATAAACGAATATATTTACGTAAAATCATACTACATGAAAAACGTGAAAAAAGTCACTATTTTACCATATTTGAGGATTTTAACTTCAAATCATAGAGACGGTTTCGTATTATTTAGATCCAAAAAAAGACATATGACAATACGAAACACATTTTATCATTCCAATACAAATGATAAAAATCAATGTGTTTTCATTAGAATTAACTAAAATGTTCCTGATTTTCCGTTTATATTACCGATGGAAGATGTACACGTAAAACCGCTCTAATCCAGCTGAAACGTCGATATATGCAATAAAAACAAAAGTTCTCCCCTTTGTAATATCTTAGTCTGTATTTTAACGAGAAACAAATAGTTCATTGAAATTAAAGTATTTAAGGGTAATATCTAATCAATTATGTGTTAGCATCATTTTTATCGTATATTTAATGTATTAATAACAATAAACTGAAAATTCACAAAAACGTGGAAAAACAGCAAAATATTGCCTAATTCGATGATATTTTGTTTAAATCACATAAAGGGAAAAGGGGATGATAAACGTGAAAATATTGCTAAATTCGATGATTTTTCGTACGACACAAAATGCAAGAAAACTTGCTTAAAATGCGATATTATGCGAAATTCTGAGATTTGAAGGCCAAATCACATATCGTGATTTGAAATACTACATGAAATAGTATCGAGATATTGGTAAAAATGAATATATTTACGTAATATCAAACTACATGAAAAACGTGAAAAAAGTCACTCTTATACTAAATTTGAGGATTTTAACTTCGAATCATGGAGCGAGGTTTCGTATTATTTAGATCCAAGAAAGGACATATGACAATGTTGTTTCCAATACAAATGATAAAAATCTATGTGTTTTCATTAGAATTAACTAATATGTTCCTGATTTTCCGTTAATATTACCGATGGAAGATGTACACGTAAAACCGCTCTATTCCGGCTGAAACGTCGATATATGCAATAATAACCGAACTTCTCCCCTTTTCAATATCTTACTCAGTATTTTAACGAGAAACAAATGGATTATTGAAAATGAAGTATTTAAGGTTGTTATCTAATCAATTATGTGTTTGCATTATTTTTACTGTATATTTAATGAATTAATACCAATAAACTGAAAATTTACAAAAACGTGGAAAAACGGCAAAATATTGCCTAATTCGATGATATTTAGTTTAAATCACATAAAGGAAAAGGGGATTGATAAACGTCAAAATATTGCTAAATTCGACGATTTTTAGTACAAAACAAATTGCAAGAAACTTGCTTAAAAATGCAAACTTTGCGAAATTCTGAGATATGAAGGCCAAATCACATATCGTGAGAAAGCATGAAGTAGATTCGAAATATTGGTAAAAACGAATATATTTACGTAAAATCACACTACATGAAAAACGTGAAAAAAAGTCACTATTTTACCATATTTGAGGATTTTAACTTCAAATCATAGAGCGAGGTTTCGTATTATTTAGATCCAAGAAAAGACATATGACAATGCGAAACACATTTTATCATTCCAATACAAATGATATAAATCATTGTGTTTTCATTAGAATTAACTAAAATGTTCCTGATTTTCCGTTTATATTACCGATGGAAGATGTACTGGTAAAACCGCTCTAATCCAGCTGAAACGTCGATATATGCAATAAAAAGAGAACTTCTCCCCTTTTCAATATCTTAGTCTGTATTTTAACGAGAAACAAATAGTTGATTGAAAATAAAGTATTTAAGGGTAATATCTAATCAATTATGTGTTTGCATCATTTTTATCGTATATTTAATGTAATAATAACAATAAACTGAAAATTCATCAAAACGTGGAAAAACAGCAAAATATTGCCTAATTCGATGATATTTTGCTTAAATCACATAAAGGAAAAGGGGGATGATAAACGTAAAAATATTGCTAAATTCAATGATTTTTCGTACGACACAAAATGCAAGAAAACTTGCTTAAAATGCAATATTATGCGAAATTCTGAGATTTGAAGGCCAAATCACATATCGTGATACTACATGAAATAGTATCGAGATATTGGTAAAAATGAATATATTTACGTAATATCAAACTACATGAAAAACGTGAAAAAAGTCACTAATATACCAAATTTGAGGATTTTAACTTCGAATCATGGAGCGAGGTTTCGTATTATTTAGATCCAAGAAAAGACATATGACAATGTTGTTGCCAATAGAAATGATAAAAATCAATGTGTTTTCATTAGAATTTACTAATATGTTCCTGATTTTCCGTTTATATTACCGATGGAAGATGTACACGTAAAACCGCTCTATTCCGGCTGAAACGTCGATATATGCAATAAAAACCGAACTTTTCCCCTTTTCAATACCTTCTTCAATATCTCAGCAGCCCTCTCTTCAGCCTCTCCAGCACTCTCTTGAGCCTCTTCATCATTCTCTTCAGCCTCTGCATCCCTTTCTTATGCCTCTGCATCATTCTCTTCAGCCTCTGCATCCCTCTCTTATGCATCTGCATCACTCTCTTGAGCCTCTGCATCCCTCTCTTGAACTCCTGCATCCCTCTCATGAGCCTCTGCATCCCTCTGTTCAGCCTTTTCATCACTCTCTTAAGCGTCTGTATCCCACTCTTGCGCATCTGCATCACTCTCAAGAGCCTCTGAATCCCTCTCTTGTGCCTGTGCATCCCTCACTTCAGAATCTCCTTCCCATTCTTGAGCCTCTGCATCCCTCTCTTGAGCCTCTGCATTCCTGTCTTGAGCCTCTGCATCACTCTCTTGAGCCTCTGCATCCCTCTCTTAAGCCTCTGCATCACTCTCTTAAGCCTCTGTATCACTCTCGTAAGCCTCTGCATCACTCTCTTAAGCCTCTGCATCTCCCTCTTCAGCCTCTGCATCACTCTCTGCAGCCTCTGCATCCCTCTTTGGAGCCTCAGCAGCGCTCTCTTGAGCCTCTCCATCACTCTCTTGAGCCTCTGCATCACCCGTTTAATCCTCTGCATTCCTCTTTTGAGCCTCTGCATCACTTTCGTAAGCCTCTGCATCCCTCTCTTTAGCCTCTGCATCCCTCTCTTGAAATCCTGCATCTCTCTCATGAGCCTCTGCATCCCTCTCTTGAGCCTCTGCATCACTCTCTTAAGCCTCTGCATCACTCTCGTAAGCATCTGATTCACTCTCTTGAGCCTCTGCATCCCTCTCTTGAGCCTCTGCATCACTCTCTTCATCCTTTGCATCCCTCTCTTGAGCCTCTGCATCAGTCTCCTAAGCCTCTGCATCACTCTCTTGAGCCTCTGCATCACTTTCTTCAGCCTCTGCATCCCTCTCGTAAGCCTCTGCATCATTCTCTTTAGCCTCTGCATCCCTCTCATAAGCCTCTGCATCCCTCTCTTGAGCCTTTGGGTCACTCGCTTAAGCCTCTTTATCCCTCTTTGAGCCTCTGCATCACTCTCAAGAGCCTCTGCATCCCTCTCTGGTGCCTCGGCATCCATCACTTGAGCCTCTGCATCCCTCTTTTGAGCCCCTGCATCCCTCCCTTAAGCCTCTGCATCCCTCTCTTGAGCCTCTGCATCCCTCTCTTAAGTCTCTGCATCACTCTCTTAAGCCTCTGCATCTCTTTTGTAAGCCTCTGAATCACTCTCTTGAGCCATGTGATTTGGCCTTCATATCTCAGAATTTCGCAAATTTTGCATTTTTAAGCAAGTTTTCTTTCATTTTGTTTTGTACTAAAAATCATCGAATTTAGCAATATTTTGACCTTTATCATCCCCTTTTCCTTTATGTGATTTAAACAAAATATCATCGAATTAGGCAATATTTTGCCGTTTTTTCAGGTTTTTTGAATTTTTAGTTTATTGTTAAGAATTCATACATATACGATAAAAATGATGCAAACACATAATTGATTAGAAAATAACCTTAAATACTTAATTTTCAATCACCAATTTGTTTCTCGTTAAAATACTGAGTAAGATATTGAAAAGGGGAGAAGTTCTGTTTTTATTGCATATATCGACGTTTCAGCCGGATTAGAACGGTTTTACGTGTACATCTTCCATCGGTAATATAAACCGAAAATCAGGAACATTTTAGTTAATTTTAATGAAAACACATTGATTTTTATCATTTGTATTGGAAGCAACATCTTTATACGTCTTTTCTAGGGTCTAAAAAATGCGAAACGTCGCTTTATGATTCGAAGTTAAAATCGTCAAATTTGGTATAATAATGACTTTTTTCACGTTTTTCATGTAGTTTGATATTACGTAAATATATTCATTTTTACCAATATTTCGATAAGCTCAGGTTATTTTATTTAGGTTTTCCAACTAAGTTGGAAAACACTATACGTCACCTTACAAGTTCACTCACCAAAGTCATACTAAGTTTATAGAGTGGCTACGGCAGTCAGTTCTCCTCCCACTCGGCCTGAAGGTATAGTCTGGCTACGGGAACTTATCGACAAGCGATCTCTCTCTCTCTCTGTCCTGCTCAAATAGACAATTTTGAGAAAGCAACAGGTGCTGTCATTAACAAAGACAAAACGTGTATGATGAGGCATGGCAGATGGTATAATAAAGTTACCTGGACAGGTTCATGGTTCAAAGTAGTGAAGTCTATTTAAGATCATTTTGGGATTTGCTGGTGTAAAACATATGGAACAACATTGGTTACGAATTGTTAAGTATTATGTGGAAATATAATAGTAGCTACGAGTATTTTGTCAAATATGAAAATAATCCTGTTTCAGAAGGCTGTAATAATCAATTCCAAACTTTGTCTAAAGTGTGGTATTTGCCTCAGTTTTCCAACTGACAAGAAAAGTGCAATGGAGATTGACAATATTTTTAGGTATGTTGGTATGGTTGATACCAACCAATTAAACGGACTACTCTATGTAGAGGTAAGAAAAACGGTGGAATAGGAATACTGAATGTGTACCATAAGTCATTGACAATCTTATGTGTTACCTTTAGAAAGGAGATAACGCGGAGGAATAGAGTAAATGCGCTAGGACATTACTTTTGTAAATTACGTGTTAGCTATTTGATACATATGCCAGAGTATACTGACCTTGATACATATGCCAGAGTATACTGACCTTGATACATATGCCAGAGTATACTGACCTTGATACATATGCCAGAGTATACTGACCTTGATACATATGCCAGAGTATACTGACCTTGATACATATGCCAGAGTATACTGACCTTGATACATATGCCAGAATATACTGACCTTGCCTTTACTTCACCTCACTGTTATTCATGTGCAATTGATGTTCTCAAGCAGATTTGTAATATTGAAGGTTTTTTAATGATGAAGAGTAAACACGTGTGTGATGTTCTGCTCCTAATTATAGTTGCTAGAGTAGAGGAGGCATATCCACTCTCTAACTGGCGAGCAATATGGGCAAACCTTCATGTTAAATTTATTGTCCCAAGACAACGTGAGCTATTGTATGGCTATATTCATGAGACCCTCCCTACTAATGACAGGTTGTTGATGTTGGGCATTAAGGACAACAATAGGTGTGACCAATGTACTGAAATTGAGAATAATATGCAAGTATTTTATTTCTTGTAAGCAGAATGTTGTTCTTGTAAACTGTATTACACTCTTAAAAAACTTTATGTGGTCCAAGCATTAGAGTGGAGTTAGAGAGATTTTTTAAAGTTTCAAAAATAATAAAATGCAAGAAAAAAAATCAATAATTATGCTACTTATTTATGACATTTTATATGTAAATAGGCAGGTTCTTAGGAGGGTTACTCAGCAGACAGAATATTGAAGTTCTTGCCAGGAAGGATCAAGTATAACATTTGGGGTTTACGACATAGCCTCAGGCTCTCTACCAACCACACCTTAAACAGTCGCTTGTTTGATGGGCACAACCCTGTCAGCCGTCCGCAATTATCACCTTAGCAGAAAGCAAGGTCACTTAACACCACCTGACCCCCTACTCAACCTGTGACCATTAAATCTTTAAAGTTTGTCTTAAAATCTTTTAAATCTTAATTGCTCATGGCCAGTAGTTGGCGACACCAATATCATTTGTGATTGACTCGTTGTATGTGAAATATTGTAAATAAAACACGTTTATGGTGTTAAACAATATATTTATTTTAAATATATTAAAATATTTACATCAATACAAAAAATCTATCAATCTCAGTACGTCATGTTTTCCCAGTCCTTCCCCCATGTCTTCCCACCGACAATCCACATCTTCTCCCATTCAGCCATTATCTTGCTTAATGCTGCCTCGTAATCATCCCATGAGCCCATCCCACAACCATTTTCCAGTTTCCGGCGCTTGGGGGCTGGGACTGGCGTCTCAATGTGGCTCGTTTCTCTCTTGTAGGTGTAATACTGGTCCAAGGTCTCCATCTCGTCGTCAGTCGGAGGAGAAGGCTCGCTAGGGGCTCTATCTGCCTGACTAGGAGAGTGACCCAATAAGCTTAGTAAATATACTGGATGATCCAGAATTTAGTTAGGGGAAAATACTGTCCCAAGAATACCACCCTCAGACCAACCTTCATAGGGTGAGGTTAGTGGCTGTGTTCACTCAGATATTGTTATGGGGAGAGAGGGAGGAGGGAGAAAGAAGGGAGAGGGGAGAGAGAGGGGAGAAAGAGGGGGAGAGAGGGAAAAAGAGGGAGAAAGAGGGGAGGGAGGGAGAGAGGGAGAAAGAGGGGAGGGAGAGAGGGAGAAAGAGGGGGGAGAGGAGGCAGAAAGAGGGAAGAAAGAGGAAGAAAGAGGGTAGAGAGGGGAAAGAAAGACAACACCTTCTATATACATTAATGAAAACAATATTTTTTTTCATGGGAAGGGCGAGGGGCAGATTAGGGAGAGGGGGGGTGAGGGGGGGGGGAAGGGAGGTGAGGAAAATGGAGGAGATGAAAGTTAAGAGAGAGGGTGGGAGGTAGATAATAAACAGGGAGAGAGGAGGGTTAGGAAGGGGTTGGAGGGGGAGGGAAGACGAGAGAGGGAGAGGATGTGAAGAGAAGGGAAATGAAGAGTGTTGAGGATGTTCGAGTGTAGTGTTGATGGTCGAGTGTAGTGTTGAGGATGGTCGAGTGTTGCGTTGAGGATGGTTGAGTGTAGTGTTGATGGTCGAGTGTAGTGTTGATGGTCGAGTGTAGTGTTGAGGATGGTCGAGTGTAGTGTTGATGGTCGAGTGTAGTGTTGAGGATGGTCGAGTGTTGCGTTGAGGATGGTTGAGTGTAGTGTTGAGGATGGTTGTGTGTAGTGTTGAGGATGGTCGAGTGTAGTGTTGAGGATGGTTGAGTGTAGTGTTGATGATGGTTGAGTGTAGTGTTGAGGATGGTTGTGTGTAGTGTTGATGATGGTTGAGTGTAGTGTTGATGATGGTCGAGTGTAGTGTTGATGGTCGAGTGTAGTGTTGAGGATGGTCGAGTGTAGTGTTGAGGATGGTTGAGTGTAGTGTTGATGGTCGAGTGTAGTGTTGAGAATGGTCGAGTGTTGTGTTGAGGATGGTCGAGTGTAGTGTTGAGGATGGTCGAGTGTAGTGTTGAGGATGGTCGAGTGTAGTGTTGAGGATGGTCGAGTGTAGTGTTGAGGATGGTCGAGTGTAGTATGCAGGATGGTCTTATCCCAGATAGTGTGGAGGGTTGCAGGTTATGTGGTTAAGATAGTTACAGTGCTGAAGATAGTAAGTAGTGAAGATGTCACCCGAACCATCCTGGTTAACCCCTTTGTGTGTGTGTGTGTGTGTGTGTGTGTGTGTGTGTGTGTGTGTGTGTGTGTGTACTCACATATTTGTACTCACGTATTTGTGCTTGCAGGATCGAGCATTGACTCTTGGATCCCGCCTTTCCGGCTATCGGTTGTTTACAGCAATGACTCCTGTCCCATTTCCCTATCATACCTAGTTTTAAAAGTATGAATAGTATTTGCTTCCACAACCTGTTCCCCAAGTGCATTCCATTTTTCCACTACTCTCACGCTAAAAGAAAACTTCCTAACATCTCTGTGACTCAGCTGAGTTTCCAGTTTCCAGCCATGTCCCCTCGTTCTGTTATTATTACGTGTGAACATTTCATCTATTTCCACTTTGTCAATTCCTCTGAGTATTTTATATGTCCCTATCATATCTCCTCTCTCCCTTCTTTTCTCTAGTGTCGTAAGGTTCAGTTCCTTCAGACGCTCTTCATATCCCATCCCTCGTAACTCTGGGACAAGCCTCATCGCAAATCTCTGAACCTTCTCCAGTTTCTTTGTGTTTCTTCACGTGGGGGCTCCATGATGGCGCGGCATACTCTAAGACGGGTCTCACGTAGGCAGTGTAAAGCGCCCTAAATGCCTCCTCATTTAGGTTTCTGAATGAAGTTCTAATTTTCGCCAGTGTAGAGTACGCTGCTGTCGTTATCCTATTTATATGTGCCTCAGGAGTTAGATTAGGTGTCACATCCACTCCCAGGTCTCTTTCTCGAATCGTTACAGGTAGGCTGTTCCCCTTCATTGTGTACTGTCCCTTTGGTCTCCTATCACCTGATCCCATTTCCATAACTTTACATTTACTGGTGTTAAACTCCAGTAGCAATTTCCCTGACCATCTCTGCAACCTGTTTAAGTCCTCTTGGAGGATCCTACAATCCTCGTCTGTCACTACTCTTCTCATTAATTTTGCGTCATCCGCAAACATTGACATGTATGATTCCACTCCTGTAAACATATCATTTACGTAAATTAGAAAGAGGATTGGTCCCAGCACCGATCCTTGAGGTACTCCACTTGTTACTGTTCGCCAGTCCGACTTCTCGCCCCTTACCATTACCCTCTGGCTCCTTCCTGTTAGGTAGTTCTTCACCCATACTAGGGCCTTTCCGCTTACTCCTGCCTGCCTCTCAAGTTTGTATAGCAGTCTCATGTGCGGTACTGTATCAAAGGCCTTTTGGCAGTCAAGAAATATGCAGTCTGCCCAGCCTTCTCTGTCCTGCCTTATCCTTGTTACTTTATCATAGAATTCTAAAAGGTTTGTTAGGCATGATTTTCCTGTCCAGAACCCATGTTGGTGCTTGTTTACAAACCCAATGCTCTCCAGGTGCTCAACAAGTCTTAGCCTAATTATTCTTTCAAGTATTTTGCAGGGGATGCTTGTCAGTGATACGGGTCTGTAGTTAAGTGCCTCCTCCCTATCACCTTTCTTGAAAATCGGTACGACATTTGCCTCCTTCCAGCAACTGGGCAATTCTCCCGACATAAGTGACTCATTAAAGATCATTGCCAGAGGCACGCTGAGAGCCTGCGCTGCCTCTTTAAGTATCCACGGTGATACGTTGTCTGGTCCAACAGCTTTATTTGCATCCAGTGTTGTCAACTGTTTCATTACCTCCTCTGCTGTCACCTCTATATCAGATAATCTTTCATCTATGTTAATCGCTTCTAACAATGGGAGCTGCTCAGGCTCGGTTGTGAACACTCCATGGAATTTTGCATTCAGTACCTCGCAGATTTCCTTGTCACTTTCTGTATATGCCCCTTCTGTTTTCCTCAATCTTGTCAATTGGTCATTTACCGACATCTTCCTTCTTATATGGCTATGTAGTAATTTAGGTTGCTTTTTCGCTTTGACTGCAATATCATTCTCATAATTTCTTTCCGACACTCGTCTTATGTTAATGTAATCATTCCTAGCTCTGTTACATCTAATCCTGTTGTCCTCTGTCCTTTGTCTTCTGTACTTCCTCCACTCCCTCCTGCTTCTCACCTTTGCTTCCTGACACTGTCTATTAAACCATGGGTTATTATATTCCCTCCTGCTTTTTTCCTTTATTGTTGGAATAAATCTCTCTTCAGCCTCCTTGCATTTCAATATGATTTGGTTCATCATACTTTGCACTGTTTTTCCTCTAAGTTCTTCCTTCCACTGCACTTCTCCCAGGTAGTCCCTTATCCTTCTGTAGTCCCCTTTTCTGTAATCAAGTCTCCTTTCCCGGACCTCTTGTCCTTTGGTCACAATTTTAAGCTCCATCATGTTGTCAAAGACTAGGACACAATGGTCACTGGCTCCTAGTGGTATTTCATGTTCCACCTGCTCGATGTCTTCTACATTCTGGGTGAAAATGAGATCTAAGAGGCTGCTCGTATCCCCTCCTCTTTCCCTAGTATCTTCCTTCACATGCTGTGTTAGGAAATTCCTGTCAATAACGTCTACCAGCTTCGCTCCCCAGGTCTCCTCCCCGCCATGGGGATTCTTCGTTTCCCAATCTATCTCTCCATGATTTAGGTCCCCCATGACCAGCAGCTTCGCTCTCATTCTATGCTCTATAGTTGCTGCCCTTTGTGTGTGTGTGTGTGTGTATTATACTATATTCCTGTTAAAAGTCCAGCCCGTCCTCATAAATAAAGTCCAGAGTTCATTCCATGCACCCGGCAAACACCTTTTTTATGAAAGGAAAACGGTTTACACACGACTCACAACTGATGACATCCGAACACTTCCGGAACAAGTGCTTCGCTTACGAATTTTGTTCGAACCACAACGCTGTAAATGCTTCACCCACGTACTACAAATACAAATAATCGCCAACACAACCTAAACACCTAACCTAACTAATGCCTAAATATGCACAGTAAGCCAATATACTAAATGGTAATTTATATTTAAGAAAATTCCCATTTTGAATGAACAGCTTGTTAAAATTATTGAATGCGTCTTTGGGGTCGACCACTGGATGGAATGGACTTGAGAGGACGGGTTGTTCAGGCTGTGATCCTGTTCTATTATCTGTTTCTCATTTACTAAGAAAAAAGCTTAAAAGATCCAAATATGTTATATATTAAGGAGCGTGAAGCACCTATCCGATTCCTTCAAGATACCAACTTTTCCGGGCATCCTAAAATAGTTAGAACTTGTAAAAACTTGTTTTTACTTCTAGAAATATTAATATGAAAATCAATATCAAATACTGACAAGTTTTTTGTTCCTGTCAGAGTTGTGGAAAATGTGAATAACGCGTCGACAGATGTCGCTGGTGAATAGGATCCTCTATGGATCGTCTGTATAGGGGATTCGAAACTGTTTATGTTAACTAAACCCATATTTGATTTCCTCTACACATGACGTTGTGATTATTGGGGCTCTGACCAGGCCTCGTGGTTGGCGGTCTGGTCATATAAACTGTTAGACGCCGCGACTTGCATTATAACCCATCCTTCCAAGCAATTTGTGAATTCTTGATTTTGCCAAATAAAATGAAATGAAATGTGTAATTAGACTTAGATGCTTAGGTTAGGTTAGGTTCTGTTCGTAATTCTGTGTGTTTGTGGTCCATGGAGTGAGGCATTCGCAGAGCTGCAATTTGAACAAAGGACATCAGAGAAGTAAGTAATTATCAAAAGAAGGCACCAAACCAGGAAGGCTATGTAGCACCATCAAATGCACAGAATTATCAAATGGCGCTAAATATCATCAAGGATGCCAATACGAGAACAAAAACGCATAAGGCGAACGATTACCGATGGAAGATGTACACGTAAAACCGCTCTAATCCAGCTGAAACGTCGATATATGCAATAAAAAGAGAACTTCTCCCCTTTTCAATATCTTAGTCTGTATTTTAACGAGAAACAAATAGTTGATTGAAAATAAAGTAATTAAGGGTAATATCTAATCAATTATGTGTTTGCATCATTTTTATCGTATATTTAATGTATTAATAACAATAAACTGAAAATTCACAAAAACGTGGAAAAACAGCAAAATATTGACTAATTCGATGATATTTTCTTTAAATCACATAAAGGAAAAGGGGATGATAAACGTGAAAATATTGCTAAATTCGATGATTTTTCGTACGACACAAAATGCAAGAAAACTTGCTTAAAATGCAATATTATGCGAAATTCTGGGATTTGAAGGCCAAATCACATATCGTGATTTGAAATACTACATGAAATAGTATCGAGATATTGGTAAAAATGAATATATTTACGTAATATCAAACTACATGGAAAAACGTGAAAAAAGTCACTCTTATACCAAATTTGATGATTTTAACTTCGAATCATGGAGCGAGGTTTCGTATTATTTAGATCCAAGAAAGGACATATGACAATGTTGCTTCCAATACAATTGATAAAAATCTATGTGTTTTCATTAGAATTAACTAATATGTTCCTGATTTTCCGTTAATATTACCGATGGAAGATGTACACGTAAAACCGCTCTATTCCGGCTGAAACGTCGATATATGCAATAATAACCGAACTTCTCCCCTTTTCAATATCTTACTCAGTATTTTAACGAGAAACAAATGGATTATTGAAAATGAAGTATTTAAGGTTGTTATCTAATCAATTATGTGTTTGCAATATTTTTACTGTATATTTAATGAATTAATACCAATAAACTGAAAATTTACAAAAACGTGGAAAAACGGCAAAATATTGCCTAATTCGATGATATTTAGTTTAAATCACATAAAGGAAAAGGGATTGATAAACGTCAAAATATTTCAAAATTCGACGATTTTTAGGATCAGGAGAGGGATGCAGAGGTTTAAGAGAGTGATGCAGAGGCTCAAGAGAGTGATGCAGAGGATCAAGAGTGTGATGCAGAGGCTCGAGAGAGTGATTCAGAGGCTTTCGAAAGTGATGCAGAGAATCAAGAGAGTGATGCAGAGGCTCGAGAGAGTTATGCAGAGGCCTCAAGAGAGGGATTCAGAGGCTTAAGAGAGTGATGCAGAGGCTTAAGAGTGATGCAGAGGCTGAAGAGAGTGTTGCAGAGGCTCAAGAGAGGGATGAAGAGACTGAAGAGAGTGATGCAGAGGCTTAAGAGAGTGAGTCAAAGGCTTAGGAGAGGGATGCAGAGGCTCAAGAGTAATGTAGAGGCTGAAGAGGGTGATGCAGAGGCTCAAGAGTGGGATGCAGAGGCTTAAGAGAGGGATGCAGAGGTTCAAAAGAGGGATGTAGAGGCTCAAGAGAGTGATTCAGAGGCTTACGAGAGTGATGCAGAGGCTTAAGAGAGGGATGCAGAGGCTCAAAAGAGTGATTCAGAGGCTGAAGTGAGGGATGCAGAGGCTCAAGAGAGTGATTCAGAGGCTTACGAGAGTGATGCAGAGGCTTAAGAGAGTGATGCAGAGGCTAAAGAGAGTGATGCAGAGGCTCAAGAGAGGGATGCCGAGGCTCAAGAGAGGGATGCAGGGGCTCAAGAGAGGGATGCAGAGGCTCAAGTGAGGGATGCAGAGGCACAAGAGAGGGATGCAGAGGCTCTTGAGAGTGATGCAGAGGCTCAAGAGAGGGATGCAGAGGCTTAGCGAGTGATTCAAATGCTCAAGAGAAGGATGCAAAGGCTCATGAGAGGGATGGAGGAGTTCAAGAGAGAGAGAGGCCGAGGCTCAAGAAAGGGATTCAGTGGCTTTAGAAAGTGATGCAGAGGCTCAAAAGAGGGATGCAGAGGCTTAAGAGGGTGATGCAGAGGCTCAAGAGAGTGATGCAGAAGCTCAATAGAGGGATGCAGCGGCTCAAGAGAGTGATAGAGAGGCTCAAGAGAGTGATTCAGAGGTTTGCGAGAGTGATGCAGAGGTTTGAGAGAGTGATGCAGAGGCTTACGAGAGTGATGCAGAGGCTTAAGAGAGTGGTGCAGAGGCTCAAGAGAGGGATGCAGAGACTCAAGAGAATGATGTAGAGGCTTAAGAGAGGGATGAATCACATAAAGGAAAAGGGGATTGATAAACGTCAAAATATTGCTAAATTCGACGATTTTTAGTACAAAACAAATTGCAAGAAATTTGCTTAAAAATGCAAACTTTGCGAAATTCTGAGATATGAAGGCCAAATCACATATCGTGAGAAAACATGAAGTAGAATGGAAATATTGGTAAAAACGAATATATTTACGTAAAATCACACTACATGAAAAACGTGAAAAAGTCACTATTTTACCATATTTGAGGATTTTAACTTCAAATCATAGAGCGAGGTTTCGTATTATTTAGATCCAAAAAAAAGACATATGACAATGCGAAACACATTTTATCATTCCAATACAAATGATAAAAATCAAGGTGTTTTCATTAGAATTAACTAAAATGTTCCTGATTTTCCGTTTATATTACCGATGGAAGATGTACACGTAAAACCGCTCTAATCCAGCTGAAACGTCGATATATGCAATAAAAACAGAACTTCTCCCCTTTTCAATATCTTAGTCTGTATTTTAACGAGAAACAAATATTTGATTGAAAATAAAGTATTTAAGGGTAATATCTAATCAATTATGGTTTGCATCATATTTATCGTATATTTAATGTAATAATAACAATAAACTGAAAATTCACAAAAACGTGGAAAAACAGCAAAATATTGCCTAATTCGATGATATTTTGTTTAAATCACATAAAGGAAAAGGGGATGATAAACGTGAAAATATTGCTAAATTCAAAGATTTTTCGTACGACACAAAATGCAAGAAAACTTGCTAAAAATGCAATATTATGCGAAATTCTGAGATTTGAAGGCCAAATCACATGTCGTGATACTACATGAAATAGTATCGAGATATTGGTAAAAATGAATATATTTACGTAATATCAAACTACATGAAAAACGTGAAAAAAGTCACTCTTATACCAAATTTGAGGATTTTAACTTCGAATCAAGGAGCGAGGTTTCGTATTGTTTAGATCCAAGAAAAGACATATGACAATGTTGTTGCCAATACAAATGATAAAAATCAATGTGTTTTCATTAGAATTAACTAATATGTTCCTGATTTTCCGTTTATATTACCGATGGAAGATGTACACGTAAAACCGCTCTATTCCGGCTGAAACGTCGATATATGCAATAAAAACTGAACTTCTCCCCTTTTCAATATCTTACTCAGTATTTTAACTAGAAACAAATGGATTATTGAAAATGAAGTATTTAAGGTTGTTATCTAATCAATTATGTGTTTGCATTATTTTTATCGTATATTTAATGAATTAATACCAATAAACTGAAAATTTACAAAACCGTGAAAAAACAGCAAAATATTGCCTAATTCGATGATATTTTGATTAAATCACATAAAGTAAAAGGGGATTGATGAACGTCAAAATATTGCTAAATTCGACGATTTTTAGTACAAAACAAAATGCAAGAAATTTGCTTAAAAATGCAAACTTTGCGAAATTCTGAGATATGAAGGCTAAATCACATATCGTGAGAAAGCATGAAGTAGAATCGAAATATTGGTATAAACGAATATATTTACGTAAAATCATACTACATAAAAACCTAAAAAAAAGTCACTATTTTACCATATTTGAGGATTTTAACTTCAAATCATAGAGACGGTTTCGTATTATTTAGATTTAAGAAAAGACATATGACAATGCGAAACACATTTTATCATTCCAATACAAATGATATAAATCAATGTGTTTTCATTAGAATTAAATAAAATGTTCCTGATTTTCCGTTTATATTACCGATGGAAGATGTACACGTAAAACCGCTCTAATCCAGCTGAAACGTCGATATATGCAACAAAAACAGAACTTCTCCCCTTTTCAATATCTTAGTCTGTATTTTAACGAGAAACAAATAGTTGATTGAAAATAAAGTATTTAAGGGTAATATCTAATCAATTATATGTTTGCATCATTTTTATCGTATATTTAATGTAATAATAACAATAAACTGAAAATTCACCAAAACGTGGAAAAACAGCAAAATATTGACTAATTCGATGATATTTTGTTTAAATCACATAAAGGAAAAGGGGAAGATAAACGTGAAAATATTGCTAAATTCGATGATTTTTCGTACGACACAAAATGCAAGAAAACTTGCTTAAAATGCAATATTATGCGAAATTCTGAGATTTGAAGGGCAAATCACATATCGTGATACTACATGAAATAGTACCGAGATATTGGTAAAAATGAATATATTTACGTAATATCAAACTACATGAAAAACGTGAAAAAAGTCACTCTTATACCAAATTTGAGGATTTTAACTTCGAATCATGGAGCGAGGTTTCGTATTATTTAGATCCAAGAAAGGACATATGACAATGTTGTTTCCAATACAAATGATAAAAATCTATGTGTTTTCATTAGAATTAACTAATATGTTCCTGATTTTCCGTTAATATTACCGATGGAAGATGTACACGTAAAACCGCTCTATTCCGGCAGAAACGTCGATATATGCAATAATAACCGAACTTCTCCCCTTTTCAATATCTTACTCAGTATTTTAACGAGAAACAAATGGATTATTGAAAACGAAGTATTTAAGGTTGTTATCTAATCAATTATGTGTTTGCATTATTTTTACTGTATATTTAATGAATTAATACCAATAAACTGAAAATTTACAAAAACGTGGAAAAACGGCAAAATATTGCCTAATTCGATGATATTTAGTTTAAATCACATAAAGGAAAAGGGGATTGATAAACGTCAAAATATTGCTAAATTCGACGATTTTTAGTACAAAACAAATTGCAAGAAACTTGCTTAAAAATGCAAACTTTGCGAAATTCTGAGATATGAAGGCCAAATCACATATCGTGAGAAAACATGAAGTAGAATCGAAATATTGGTAAAAACGAATATATTTACGTAAAATCACACTATATGAAAAACGTGAAAAAAGTCACTATTTTACCATATTTGAGGATTTTAACTTCAAATCATAGAGCGAGGTTTCGTATTATTTGGATCCAAAAAAAGACATATGACAATGCGAAACACATTTTATCATTCCAATACAAATGATAAAAATCAATGTGTTTTCATTAGAATTAACTAAAATGTTCCTGATTTTCCGTTTATATTACCGATGGAAGATGTACACGTAAAACCGCTCTAATCCAGCTGAAACGTCGATATATGCAATAAAAACAAAAGTTCTCCCCTTTTTAATATCTTAGTCTGTATTTTAACGAGAAACAAATAGTTCATTGAAATTAAAGTATTTAAGGGTAATATCTAATCAATTATGTGTTTGCATCATATTTATCGTATATTTAATGTAATAATAACAATATACTGAAAATTCACAAAAACGTGGAAAAACAGCAAAATATTGCCTAATTCGATGATATTTTGTTTAAATCACATAAAGGAAAAGGGGATGATAAACGTGAAAATATTGCTAAATTCAAAGATTTTTCGTACGACACAAAATGCAAGAAAACTTGCTAAAAATGCAATATTATGCGAAATTCTGAGATTTGAAGGCCAAATCACATGTCGTGATACTACATGAAATACTATCGAGATATTGGTAAAAATGAATATATTTACGTAATATCAAACTACATGAAAAACGTGAAAAAAGTCACTATTATACCAAATTTGAGGATTTTAACTTCGAATCAAGGAGCGAGGTTTCGTATTGTTTAGATCCAAGAAAAGACATATGACAATGTTGTTGCCAATACAAATGATAAAAATCAATGTGTTTTCATTAGAATTAACTAATATGTTCCTGATTTTCCGTTTATATTACCGATGGAAGATGTACACGTAAAACCGCTCTATTCCGGCTGAAACGTCGATATATGCAATAAAAACTGAACTTCTCCCCTTTTCAATATCTTACTCAGTATTTTAACTAGAAACAAATGGATTATTGAAAATGAAGTATTTAAGGTTGTTATCTAATCAATTATGTGTTTGCATTATTTTTATCGTATATTTAATGAATTAATACCAATAAACTGAAAATTAACAAAACCGTGGAAAAACAGCAAAATATTGCCTAATTCGATGATATTTTGATTAAATCACATAAAGTAAAAGGGGATTGATGAACGTCAAAATATTGCTAAATTCGACGATTTTTAGTACAAAACAAAATGCAAGAAATTTGCTTAAAAATGCAAACTTTGCGAAATTCTGAGATATGAAGGCTAAATCACATATCGTGAGAAAGCATGAAGTTGAATCGAAATATTGGTATAAACGAATATATTTACGTAAAATCATACTACATGAAAAACGTAAAAAAAAGTCACTATTTTACCATATTTGAGGATTTTAACTTCAAATCATAGAGACGGTTTCGTATTATTTAGATTTAAGAAAAGACATATGACAATGCGAAACACATTTTATCATTCCAATACAAATGATATAAATCAATGTGTTTTCATTAGAATTAAATAAAATGTTCCTGATTTTCCGTTTATATTACCGATGGAAGATGTACACGTAAAACCGCTCTAATCCAGCTGAAACGTCGATATATGCAACAAAAACAGAACTTATCCCCTTTTCAATATCTTAGTCTGTATTTTAACGAGAAACAAATAGTTGATTGAAAATAAAGTATTTAAGGGTAATATCTAATCAATTATGTGTTTGCATCATTTTTATCGTATATTTAATGTAATAATAACAATAAACTGAAAATTCACCAAAACGTGGAAAAACAGCAAAATATTGCCTAATTCGATGATATTTTGTTTAAATCACATAAAGGAAAAGGGGAAGATAAACGTGAAAATATTGCTAAATTCGATGATTTTTCGTACGACACAAAATGCAAGAAAACTTGCTTAAAATGCAATATTATGCGAAATTCTGAGATTTGAAGGCCAAATCACATATCGTGATACTACATGAAATAGTACCGAGATATTGGTAAAAATGAATATATTTACGTAATATCAAACTACATGAAAAACGTGAAAAAAGTCACTCTTATACCAAATTTGAGGATTTTAACTTCGAATCATGGAGCGAGGTTTCGTATTATTTAGATCCAAGAAAGGACATATGACAATGTTGTTTCCAATACAAATGATAAAAATCTATGTGTTTTCATTAGAATTAACTAATATGTTCCTGATTTTCCGTTAATATTACCGATGGAAGATGTACACGTAAAACCGCTCTATTCCGGCAGAAACGTCGATATATGCAATAATAACCGAACTTCTCCCCTTTTCAATATCTTACTCAGTATTTTAACGAGAAACAAATGGATTATTGAAAACGAAGTATTTAAGGTTGTTATCTAATCAATTATGTGTTTGCATTATTTTTACTGTATATTTAATGAATTAATACCAATAAACTGAAAATTTACAAAAACGTGGAAAAACGGCAAAATATTGCCTAATTCGATGATATTTAGTTTAAATCACATAAAGGAAAAGGGGATTGATAAACGTCAAAATATTGCTAAATTCGACGATTTTTAGTACAAAACAAATTGCAAGAAACTTGCTTAAAAATGCAAACTTTGCGAAATTCTGAGATATGAAGGCCAAATCACATATCGTGAGAAAACATGAAGTAGAATCGAAATATTGGTAAAAACGAATATATTTACGTAAAATCACACTATATGAAAAACGTGAAAAAAGTCACTATTTTACCATATTTGAGGATTTTAACTTCAAATCATAGAGCGAGGTTTCGTATTATTTGGATCCAAAAAAAGACATATGACAATGCGAAACACATTTTATCATTCCAATACAAATGATAAAAATCAATGTGTTTTCATTAGAATTAACTAAAATGTTCCTGATTTTCCGTTTATATTACCGATGGAAGATGTACACGTAAAACCGCTCTAATCCAGCTGAAACGTCGATATATGCAATAAAAACAAAAGTTCTCCCCTTTTTAATATCTTAGTCTGTATTTTAACGAGAAACAAATAGTTCATTGAAATTAAAGTATTTAAGGGTAATATCTAATCAATTATGTGTTTGCATCATATTTATCGTATATTTAATGTAATAATAACAATATACTGAAAATTCACAAAAACGTGGAAAAACAGCAAAATATTGCCTAATTCGATGATATTTTGTTTAAATCACATAAAGGAAAAGGGGATGATAAACGTGAAAATATTGCTAAATTCAAAGATTTTTCGTACGACACAAAATGCAAGAAAACTTGCTAAAAATGCAATATTATGCGAAATTCTGAGATTTGAAGGCCAAATCACATGTCGTGATACTACATGAAATACTATCGAGATATTGGTAAAAATGAATATATTTACGTAATATCAAACTACATGAAAAACGTGAAAAAAGTCACTATTATACCAAATTTGAGGATTTTAACTTCGAATCAAGGAGCGAGGTTTCGTATTGTTTAGATCCAAGAAAAGACATATGACAATGTTGTTGCCAATACAAATGATAAAAATCAATGTGTTTTCATTAGAATTAACTAATATGTTCCTGATTTTCCGTTTATATTACCGATGGAAGATGTACACGTAAAACCGCTCTATTCCGGCTGAAACGTCGATATATGCAATAAAAACTGAACTTCTCCCCTTTTCAATATCTTACTCAGTATTTTAACTAGAAACAAATGGATTATTGAAAATGAAGTATTTAAGGTTGTTATCTAATCAATTATGTGTTTGCATTATTTTTATCGTATATTTAATGAATTAATACCAATAAACTGAAAATTAACAAAACCGTGGAAAAACAGCAAAATATTGCCTAATTCGATGATATTTTGATTAAATCACATAAAGTAAAAGGGGATTGATGAACGTCAAAATATTGCTAAATTCGACGATTTTTAGTACAAAACAAAATGCAAGAAATTTGCTTAAAAATGCAAACTTTGCGAAATTCTGAGATATGAAGGCTAAATCACATATCGTGAGAAAGCATGAAGTTGAATCGAAATATTGGTATAAACGAATATATTTACGTAAAATCATACTACATGAAAAACGTAAAAAAAAGTCACTATTTTACCATATTTGAGGATTTTAACTTCAAATCATAGAGACGGTTTCGTATTATTTAGATTTAAGAAAAGACATATGACAATGCGAAACACATTTTATCATTCCAATACAAATGATATAAATCAATGTGTTTTCATTAGAATTAAATAAAATGTTCCTGATTTTCCGTTTATATTACCGATGGAAG
This sequence comes from Procambarus clarkii, assembly GCF_040958095.1. Classification (NCBI taxonomy): domain Eukaryota; kingdom Metazoa; phylum Arthropoda; class Malacostraca; order Decapoda; family Cambaridae; genus Procambarus; species Procambarus clarkii. The sequence continues at coordinate 7,461,735 of NC_091224.1, read as the reverse complement.
ATGTACACGTAAAACCGCTCTAATCCAGCTGAAACGTCGATATATGCAACAAAAACAGAACTTATCCCCTTTTCAATATCTTAGTCTGTATTTTAACGAGAAACAAATAGTTGATTGAAAATAAAGTATTTAAGGGTAATATCTAATCAATTATGTGTTTGCATCATTTTTATCGTATATTTAATGTAATAATAACAATAAACTGAAAATTCACCAAAACGTGGAAAAACAGCAAAATATTGCCTAATTCGATGATATTTTGTTTAAATCACATAAAGGAAAAGGGGAAGATAAACGTGAAAATATTGCTAAATTCGATGATTTTTCGTACGACACAAAATGCAAGAAAACTTGCTTAAAATGCAATATTATGCGAAATTCTGAGATTTGAAGGCCAAATCACATATCGTGATACTACATGAAATAGTACCGAGATATTGGTAAAAATGAATATATTTACGTAATATCAAACTACATGAAAAACGTGAAAAAAGTCACTCTTATACCAAATTTGAGGATTTTAACTTCGAATCATGGAGCGAGGTTTCGTATTATTTAGATCCAAGAAAGGACATATGACAATGTTGTTTCCAATACAAATGATAAAAATCTGTGTTTTCATTAGAATTAACTAATATGTTCCTGATTTTCCGTTAATATTACCGATGGAAGATGTACACGTAAAACCGCTCTATTCCGGCTGAAACGTCGATATATGCAAAAATAACCGAACTTCTCCCCTTTTCAATATCTTACTCAGTATTTTAACGAGAAACAAATGGATTATTGAAAATGAAGTATTTAAGGTTGTTATCTAATCAATTATGTGTTTGCATTATTTTTACTGTATATTTAATGAATTAATACCAATAAACTGAAAATTTACAAAAACGTGGAAAAACGGCCAAATATTGCCTAATTCGATGATATTTTGTTTAAATCACATAAAGGAAAAGGGGATTGATAAACGTCAAAATATTGCTAAATTCGACAATTTTTAGTACAAAACAAATTGCAAGAAACTTGCTTAAAAATGCAAACTTTGCGAAATTCTGAGATATGAAGGCCAAATCACATATCGTGAGAAAACATGAAGTAGAATCGAAATATTGGTAAAACGAATATATTTACGTAAAATCACACTACATGAAAAACGTGAAAAAAGTCACTATTTTACCATATTTGAGGATTTTAACTTCAAATCATAGAGCGAGGTTTCGTATTATTTGGATCCAAAAAAAGACATATGACAATGCGAAACACATTTTATCATTCCAATACAAATGATATAAATCAATGTGTTTTCATTAGAATTAACTAAAATGTTCCTGATTTTCCGTTTATATTACCGATGGAAGATGTACACGTAAAACCGCTCTAATCCAGCTGAAACGTCGATATATGCAACATAAACAGAACTTCTCCCCTTTTTAATATCTTAGTCTGTATTTTAACGAGAAACAAATAGTTGATTGAAAATAAAGTATATATGGGTAATATCTAATCAATTATGTGTTTGCATAATTTTTATCGTATTTTTAATGTGTTAATAACAATAAACTGAAAAATCACCAAAACGTGGAAAAACAGCAAAATATTGACTAAATCGATGATATTTTGTTTAAATCACATAAAGGAAAAGGGGAAGATAAACGTGAAAATATTGCTAAATTCGATGATTTTTCGTACGACACAAAATGCAAGAAAACTTGCTTAAAATGCAATATTCTGCGAAATTCTTAGATTTGAAGGGCAAATCACATATCGTGATACTACATGAAATAGTACCGAGATATTGGTAAAAATAAATATATTTACGTAATATCAAACTACATGAAAAACGTGAAAAAGTCACTATTATACCAAATTTGAGGATTTTAACTTCGAATCATGGAGCGAGGTTTCGTATTATTTAGATCCAAGAAAGGACATATGACAATGTTGCTTCCAATACAAATGATAAAAATCTATGTGTTTTCATTAGAATTAATGTTCCTGATTTTCCGTTAATATTACCGATGGAAGATGTACACGTAAAACCGCTCTATTCCGGCTGAAACGTCGATATATGCAATAATAACCGAACTTCTCCCCTTTTCAATATCTTACTCAGTATTTTAACGAGAAACAAATGGATTATTGAAAATGAAGTATTTAAGGTTGTTATCTAATCAATTATGTGTTTGCAGTATTTTTACTCTATATTTAATGAATTAATACCAATAAACTGAAAATTTACAAAAACTTGGAAAAACGGCAAAATATTGCCTAATTCGATGATATTTTGATTAAATCACATAAAGTAAAAGGGGATTGATAAACGTCAAAATATTGCTAAATTCGACGATTTTTAGTACAAAACAAAATGCAAGAAACTTGCTTAAAAAGGCAAACTTTGCGAAATTCTGAGATATGAAGGCCAAATCACATATCGAGAGAAAACTTGAAGTTGAATCGAAATATTGGTAAAAACGAATATATTTACGTAAAATCACACTACATGAAAAACGTGAAAAAAGTCACTATTTTACCATATTTGAGGATTATAACTTCAAATCATAGAGCGAGGTTTCGTATTATTTAGATCCAAGAAAAGACATATGACAATGCGAAACACATTTTATCATTCCAATACAAATGATAAAAATCAATGTGTTTTCATTAGAATTAACTAAAATGTTCCTGATTTTCCATTTATATTACCGATGGAAGATGTACACGTAAAACCGCTCTAATCCAGCTGAAACGTTGATATATGCAATACAAACAAAAGTTCTCCCCTTTTTAATATTTTAGTCTGTATTTTAACGAGAAACAAATAGTTGATTGAAATTAAAGTATTTAAGGGTAATATCTAATCAATTATGTGTTTGCATAATTTTTATCGTATATTTAATGTATTAATAACAATAAACTGAAAATTCACAAAAACGTGGAAAAACAGCAAAATATTGCCTAATTCGATGATATTTTGTTTAAATCACATAAAGGAAAAGGGGATGATAAACGTGAAAATATTGCTAAATTCGATGATTTTTCGTACGACACAAAATGCAAGAAAACTTGCTTAAAATGCAATATTATGCGAAATTCTGGGATTTGAAGGCCAAATCACATATCGTGATTTGAAATACTACATGAAATAGTATCGAGATATTGGTAAAAATGAATATATTTACGTAATATCAAACTACATGAAAAACGTGAAAAAAGTCACTCTTATACCAAATTTGAGGATTTTAACTTCGAATCATGGAGCGAGGTTTCGTATTATTTAGATCCAAGAAAGGACATATGACAATGTTGTTTCCAATACAAATGATAAAAATCTATGTGTTTTCATTAGAATTAACTAATATGTTCCTGATTTTCCGTTAATATTACCGATGGAAGATGTACACGTAAAACCGCTCTATTCCGGCTGAAACGTCGATATATGTAATAAAAACCGAACTTCTCCCCGTTTCAATATCTTACTCAGTATTTTAACTAGAAACAAATGGATTATTGAAAATGAAGTATTTAAGGTTGTTATCTAATCAATTATGTGTTTGCATTATTTTTATCGTATATTTAATGAATTAATACCAATAAACTGAAAATTTACAAAAACGTGGAAAAACGGCAAAATATTGCCTAATTCGATGATATTTTGTTTAAATCACATAAAGGAAAAGGGGATTGATAAACGTCAAAATATTGCTAAATTCGACGATTTTTAGTACAAAACAAATTGCAAGAAACTTGCTTAAAAATGCAAACTTTGCGAAATTCTGAGATATGAAGGCCAAATCACATATTGTGAGAAAACATGAAGTAGAATCGAAATATTGGTAAAAACGAATATATTTACGTAAAATCACACTACATGAAAAACGTGAAAAAAGTCACTATTTTACCATATTTGAGGATTTTAACTTCAAATCATAGAGCGAGGTTTCGTATTATTTAGATCCAAAAAAAGACATATGACAATGCGAAACACATTTTATCATTCCAATACAAATGATAAAAATCAATGTGTTTTCATTAGAACTAACTAAAATGTTCCTGATTTTCCGTTTATATTACCGATGGAAGATGTACACGTAAAACCGCTCTAATCCAGCTGAAACGTCGATATATGCAATAAAAACGAAAGTTCTTCCCTTTTTAATATCTTAGTCTGTATTTTAACGAGAAACAAATAGTTCATTGAAATTAAAGAATTTAAGGGTAATATCTAATCAATTATGTGTTTGCATCATTTTTATCGTATATTTAATGTATTAATAACAATAAACTGAAAATTCACAAAAACGTGGAAAAACAGCAAAATATTGCCTAATTCGATGATATTTTGTTTAAATCACATAAAGGAAAAGGGGATGATAAACGTGAAAATATTGCTAAATTCGATGATTTTTCGTACGACACAAAATGCTAGAAAACTTGCTTAAAATGCGATATTATGCGAAATTCTGAGATTTGAAGGCCAAATCACATATCGTGATTTGAAATACTACATGAAATAGTATCGAGATATTGGTAAAAATGAATATATTTACGTAATATCAAACTACATGAAAAACGTGAAAAAAGTCACTCTTATACCAAATTTGAGGATTTTAACTTCGAATCATGGAGCGAGGTTTCGTATTATTTAGATCCAAGAAAGGACATATGACAATGTTGTTTCCAATACAAATGATAAAAATCTATGTGTTTTCATTAGAATTAACTAATATGTTCCTGATTTTCCGTTAATATTACCGATGGAAGATGTACACGTAAAACCGCTCTATTCCGGCTGAAACGTCGATATATGCAATAATAACCGAACTTCTCCCCTTTTCAATATCTTACTCAGTATTTTAACGAGAAACAAATGGATTATTGAAAATGAAGTATTTAATGTTGTTATCTAATCAATTATGTGTTTGCATTATTTTTACTGTATATTTAATGAATTAATACCAATAAACTGAAAATTTACAAAAACGTGGAAAAACGGCAAAATATTGCCTAATTCGATGATATTTAGTTTAAATCACATAAAGGAAAAGGGGATTGATAAACGTCAAAATATTGCTACATTCGACGATTTTTAGTACGAAACAAATTGCAAGAAACTTGCTTAAAAATGCAAACTTTGCGAAATTCTGAGATATGAAGGCCAAATCACATATCGTGAGAAAACATGAAGTAGAATCGAAATATTGGTAAAAACGAATATATTTACGTAAAATCACACTACATGAAAAACGTGAAAAAAGTCACTATTTTACCATATTTGAGGATTTTAACTTCAAATCATAGAGCGAGGTTTCGTATTATTTGGATCCAAAAAAAGACATATGACAATGCGAAACACATTTTATCATTCCAATACAAATGATAAAAATCAATGTGTTTTCATTAGAATTAACTAAAATGTTCCTGATTTTCCGTTTATATTACCGATGGAAGATGTACACGTAAAACCGCTCTAATCCAGCTGAAACGTCGATATATGCAATAAAAACAAAAGTTCTCCCCTTTTTAATATCTTAGTCTGTATTTTAACGAGAAACAAATAGTTCATTGAAATTAAAGTATTTAAGGGTAATATCTAATCAATTATGTGTTTACATCATTTTTATCGTATATTTAATGTATTAATAACAATAAACTGAAAATTCACAAAAACGTGGAAAAACAGCAAAATATTGCCTAATTCGATGATATTTTGTTTAAATCACATAAAGGAAAAGGGGATGATAAACGTGAAAATATTGCTAAATTCGATGATTTTTCGTACGACACAAAATGCTAGAAAACTTGCTTAAAATGCGATATTATGCGAAATTCTGAGATTTGAAGGCCAAATCACATGTCGTGATACTACATGAAATAGTATCGAGATATTGGTAAAAATGAATATATTTACGTAATATCAAACTACATGAAAAACGTGAAAAAAGTCACTATTATACCAAATTTGAGGATTTTAACTTCGAATCAAGGAGCGAGGTTTCGTATTGTTTAGATCCAAGAAAAGACATATGACAATGTTGTTGCCAATACAAATGATAAAAATCAATGTGTTTTCCTTAGAATTAACTAATATGTTCCTGATTTTCCGTTTATATTACCGATGGAAGATGTACACGTAAAACCGCTCTATTCCGGCTGAAACGTCGATATATGCAATAAAAACTGAACTTCTCCCCTTTTCAATATCTTACTCAGTATTTTAACTAGAAACAAATGGATTATTGAAAATGAAGTATTTAAGGTTGTTATCTAATCAATTATGTGTTTGCATTATTTTTATCGTATATTTAATGAATTAATACCAATAAACTGAAAATTTACAAAACCGTGGAAAAACAGCAAAATATTGCCTAATTCGATGATATTTTGATTAAATCACATAAAGTAAAAGGGGATTGATGAACGTCAAAATATTGCTAAATTCGACGATTTTTAGTACAAAACAAAATGCAAGAAATTTGCTTAAAAATGCAAACTTTGCGAAATTCTGAGATATGAAGGCTAAATCACATATCGTGAGAAAGCATGAAGTAGAATCGAAATATTGGTATAAACGAATATATTTACGTAAAATCATACTACATGAAAAACGTAAAAAAAAGTCACTATTTTACCATATTTGAGGATTTTAACTTCAAATCATAGAGACGGTTTCGTATTATTTAGATTTAAGAAAAGACATATGACAATGCGAAACACATTTTATCATTCCAATACAAATGATATAAATCAATGTGTTTTCATTAGAATTAAATAAAATGTTCCTGATTTTCCGTTTATATTACCGATGGAAGATGTACACGTAAAACCGCTCTAATCCAGCTGAAACGTCGATATATGCAACAAAAACAGAACTTCTCCCCTTTTCAATATCTTAGTCTGTATTTTAACGAGAAACAAATAGTTGATTGAAAATAAAGTATTTAAGGGTAATATCTAATCAATTATGTGTTTGCATCATTTTTATCGTATATTTAATGTAATAATAACAATAAACTGAAAATTCACCAAAACGTGGAAAAACAGCAAAATATTGCCTAATTCGATGATATTTTGTTTAAATCACATAAAGGAAAAGGGGAAGATAAACGTGAAAATATTGCTAAATTCGATGATTTTTCGTACGACACAAAATGCAAGAAAACTTGCTTAAAATGCAATATTATGCGAAATTCTGAGATTTGAAGGCCAAATCACATATCGTGATACTACATGAAATAGTACCGAGATATTGGTAAAAATGAATATATTTACGTAATATCAAACTACATGAAAAACGTGAAAAAAGTCACTCTTATACCAAATTTGAGGATTTTAACTTCGAATCATGGAGCGAGGTTTCGTATTATTTAGATCCAAGAAAGGACATATGACAATGTTGTTTCCAATACAAATGATAAAAATCTATGTGTTTTCATTAGAATTAACTAATATGTTCCTGATTTTCCGTTAATATTACCGATGGAAGATGTACACGTAAAACCGCTCTATTCCGGCTGAAACGTCGATATATGTAAAAATAACCGAACTTCTCCCCTTTTCAATATCTTACTCAGTATTTTAACGAGAAACAAATGGATTATTGAAAATGAAGTATTTAAGGTTGGTATCTAATCAATTATGTGTTTGCATTATTTTTACTGTATATTTAATGAATTAATACCAATAAACTGAAAATTTACAAAAACGTGGAAAAACGGCCAAATATTGCCTAATTCGATGATATTTTGTTTAAATCACATAAAGGAAAAGGGGATTGATAAACGTCAAAATATTGCTAAATTCGACGATTTTTAGTACAAAACAAATTGCAAGAAACTTGCTTAAAAATGCAAACTTTGCGAAATTCTGAGATATGAAGGCCAAATCACATATCGTGAGAAAACATGAAGTAGAATCGAAATATTGGTAAAAACGAATATATTTACGTAAAATCACACTACATGAAAAACGTGAAAAAAATCACTATTTTACCATATTTGAGGATTTTAACTTCAAATCATAGAGCGAGGTTTCGTATTATTTGGATCCAAAAAAAGACATATGACAATGCGAAACACATTTTATCATTCCAATACAAATGATAAAAATCAATGTGTTTTCATTAGAATTAACTAAAATGTTCCTGATTTTCCGTTTATATTACCGATGGAAGATGTACACGTAAAACCGCTCTAATCCAGCTGAAACGTCGATATATGCAATAAAAACAAAAGTTCTCCCCTTTTTAATATCTTAGTCTGTATTTTAACGAGAAACAAATAGTTCATTGAAATTAAAGTATTTAAGGGTAATATCTAATCAATTATGTGTTTACATCATTTTTATCGTATATTTAATGTATTAATAACAATAAACTGAAAATTCACAAAAACGTGGAAAAACAGCAAAATATTGCCTAATTCGATGATATTTTGTTTAAATCACATAAAGGAAAAGGGGATGATAAACGTGAAAATATTGCTAAATTCGATGATTTTTCGTACGACACAAAATGCTAGAAAACGTGCTTAAAATGCGATATTATGCGAAATTCTGAGATTTGAAGGCCAAATCACATATCGTGATTTGAAATACTACATGAAATAGTATCAAGATATTGGTAAAATTGAATATATTTACGTAATATCAAACTACATGAAAAACGTGAAAAAAGTCACTCTTATACCAAATTTGAGGATTTTAACTTCGAATCATGGAGCGAGGTTTCGTATTATTTAGATCCAAGAAAGGACATATGACAATGTTGTTTCCAATACAAATGATAAAAATCTATGTGTTTTCATTAGAATTAACTAATATGTTCCTGATTTTCCGTTAATATTACCGATGGAAGATGTACACGTAAAACCGCTCTATTCCGGCAGAAACGTCGATATATGCAATAATAACCGAACTTCTCCCCTTTTCAATATCTTACTCAGTATTTTAACGAGAAACAAATGGATTATTGAAAATGAAGTATTTAAGGTTGTTATCTAATCAATTATGTGTTTGCAGTATTTTTACTCTATATTTAATGAATTAATACCAATAAACTGAAAATTTACAAAAACGTGGAAAAACGGCAAAATATTGCCTAATTCGATGATATTTTGTTTAAATCACATAAAGGAAAAGGGGATTGATAAACGTCAAAATATTGCTAAATTCGACGATTTTTAGTACAAAACAAATTGCAAGAAACTTGCTTAAAAATGCAAACTTTGCGAAATTCTGAGATATGAAGGCCAAATCACATATCGTGAGAAAACATGAAGTAGAATCGAAATATTGGTAAAAACGAATATATTTACGTAAAATCACACTACATGAAAAACGTGAAAAAAATCACTATTTTACCATATTTGAGGATTTTAACTTCAAATCATAGAGCGAGGTTTCGTATTATTTGGATCCAAAAAAAGACATATGACAATGCGAAACACATTTTATCATTCCAATACAAATGATAAAAATCAATGTGTTTTCATTAGAATTAACTAAAATGTTCCTGATTTTCCGTTTATATTACCGATGGAAGATGTACACGTAAAACCGCTCTAATCCAGCTGAAACGTCGATATATGCAATAAAAACAAAAGTTCTCCCCTTTTTAATATCTTAGTCTGTATTTTAACGAGAAACAAATAGTTCATTGAAATTAAAGTATTTAAGGGTAATATCTAATCAATTATGTGTTTACATCATTTTTATCGTATATTTAATGTATTAATAACAATAAACTGAAAATTCACAAAAACGTGGAAAAACAGCAAAATATTGCCTAATTCGATGATATTTTGTTTAAATCACATAAAGGAAAAGGGGATGATAAACGTGAAAATATTGCTAAATTCGATGATTTTTCGTACGACACAAAATGCTAGAAAACGTGCTTAAAATGCGATATTATGCGAAATTCTGAGATTTGAAGGCCAAATCACATATCGTGATTTGAAATACTACATGAAATAGTATCGAGATATTGGTAAAATTGAATATATTTACGTAATATCAAACTACATGAAAAACGTGAAAAAAGTCACTCTTATACCAAATTTGAGGATTTTAACTTCGAATCATGGAGCGAGGTTTCGTATTATTTAGATCCAAGAAAGGACATATGACAATGTTGTTTCCAATACAAATGATAAAAATCTATGTGTTTTCATTAGAATTAACTAATATGTTCCTGATTTTCCGTTAATATTACCGATGGAAGATGTACACGTAAAACCGCTCTATTCCGGCAGAAACGTCGATATATGCAATAATAACCGAACTTCTCCCCTTTTCAATATCTTACTCAGTATTTTAACGAGAAACAAATGGATTATTGAAAATGAAGTATTTAAGGTTGTTATCTAATCAATTATGTGTTTGCAGTATTTTTACTCTATATTTAATGAATTAATACCAATAAACTGAAAATTTACAAAAACGTGGAAAAACGGCAAAATATTGCCTAATTCGATGATATTTAGTTTAAATCACATAAAGGAAAAGGGGATTGATAAACGTCAAAATATTGCTAAATTCGACGATTTTTAGTACAAAACAAATTGCAAGAAACTTGCTTAAAAATGCAAACTTTGCGAAATTCTGAGATATGAAGGCCAAATCAAATATCGTGAGAAAGCATGAAGTAGAATCGAAATATTGGTAAAAACGAATATATTTACGTAAAATCACACTACATGAAAAACGTGAAAAAAGTCTCTATTTTACCATATTTGAGGATTTTAACTTCAAATCATAGAGCGAGGTTTTGTATTATTTAGATCCAAGAAAAGACATATGACAATGCGAAACACATTTTATCATTCCAATACAAATGATATAAATCAATGTGTTTTCATTAGAATTAACTAAAATGTTCCTGATTTTCCGTTTATATTACCGATGGAAGATGTACACGTAAAACCGCTCTAATCAAGCTGAAACGTCGATATATGCAATAAAAACAGAACTTCTCCCCTTTTCAATATCTTAGTCTGTATTTTAACGAGAAACAAATATTTGATTGAAAATAAAGTATTTAAGGGTAATATCTAATCAATTATGGTTTGCATCATATTTATCGTATATTTAATGTAATAATAACAATAAACTGAAAATTCACAAAAACGTGGAAAAACAGCAAAATATTGCCTAATTCGATGATATTTTGTTTAAATCACATAAAGGAAAAGGGGATGATAAACGTGAAAATATTGCTAAATTCAAAGATTTTTCGTACGACACAAAATGCAAGAAAACTTGCTAAAAATGCAATATTATGCGAAATTCTGAGATTTGAAGGCCAAATCACATGTCGTGATACTACATGAAATAGTATCGAGATATTGGTAAAAATGAATATATTTACGTAATATCAAACTACATGAAAAACGTGAAAAAAGTCACTATTATACCAAATTTGAGGATTTTAACTTCGAATCAAGGAGCGAGGTTTCGTATTGTTTAGATCCAAGAAAAGACATATGACAATGTTGTTGCCAATACAAATGATAAAAATCAATGTGTTTTCATTAGAATTAACTAATATGTTCCTGATTTTCCGTTTATATTACCGATGGAAGATGTACACGTAAAACCGCTCTATTCCGGCTGAAACGTCGATATATGCAATAAAAACTGAACTTCTCCCCTTTTCAATATCTTACTCAGTATTTTAACTAGAAACAAATGGATTATTGAAAATGAAGTATTTAATGTTGTTATCTAATCAATTATGTGTTTGCATTATTTTTATCGTATATTTAATGAATTAATACCAATAAACTGAAAATTTACAAAACCGTGGAAAAACAGCAAAATATTGCCTAATTCGATGATATTTTGATTAAATCACATAAAGTAAAAGGGGATTGATGAACGTCAAAATATTGCTAAATTCGACGATTTTTAGTACAAAACAAAATGCAAGAAATTTGCTTAAAAATGCAAACTTTGCGAAATTCTGAGATATGAAGGCTAAATCACATATCGTGAGAAAGCATGAAGTAGAATCGAAATATTGGTATAAACGAATATATTTACGTAAAATCATACTACATGAAAAACGTAAAAAAAAGTCACTATTTTACCATATTTGAGGATTTTAACTTCAAATCATAGAGACGGTTTCGTATTATTTAGATTTAAGAAAAGACATATGACAATGCGAAACACATTTTATCATTCCAATACAAATGATATAAATCAATGTGTTTTCATTAGAATTAAATAAAATGTTCCTGATTTTCCGTTTATATTACCGATGGAAGATGTACACGTAAAACCGCTCTAATCCAGCTGAAACGTCGATATATGCAACAAAAACAGAAATTCTCCCCTTTTCAATATCTTAGTCTGTATTTTAACGAGAAACAAACAGTTGATTGAAAATAAAGTATTTAAGGGTAATATCTAATCAATTATGTGTTTGCATCATTTTTATCGTATATTTAATGTAATAATAACAATAAACTGAAAATTCACCAAAACGTGGAAAAACAGCAAAATATTGCCTAATTCGATGATATTTTGTTTAAATCACATAAAGGAAAAGGGGAAGATAAACGTGAAAATATTGCTAAATTCGATGATTTTTCGTACGACACAAAATGCAAGAAAACTTGCTTAAAATGCAATATTATGCGAAATTCTGAGATTTGAAGGCCAAATCACATATCGTGATACTACATGAAATAGTACCGAGATATTGGTAAAAATGAATATATTTACGTAATATCAAACTACATGAAAAACGTGAAAAAAGTCACTCTTATACCAAATTTGAGGATTTTCACTTCGAATCATGGAGCGAGGTTTCGTATTATTTAGATCCAAGAAAGGACATATGACAATGTTGTTTCCAATACAAATGATAAAAATCTATGTGTTTTCATTAGAATTAACTAATATGTTCCTGATTTTCCGTTAATATTACCGATGGAAGATGTACACGTAAAACCGCTCTATTCCGGCTGAAACGTCGATATATGCAAAAATAACCGAACTTCTCCCCTTTTCAATATCTTACTCAGTATTTTAACGAGAAACAAATGGATTATTGAAAATGAAGTATTTAAGGTTGGTATCTAATCAATTATGTGTTTGCATTATTTTTACTGTATATTTAATGAATTAATACCAATAAACTGAAAATTTACAAAAACGTGGAAAAACGGCCAAATATTGCCTAATTCGATGATATTTTGTTTAAATCACATAAAGGAAAAGGGGATTGATAAACGTCAAAATATTGCTAAATTCGACGATTTTTAGTACAAAACAAATTGCAAGAAACTTGCTTAAAAATGCAAACTTTGCGAAATTCTGAGATATGAAGGCCAAATCACATATCGTGAGAAAACATGAAGTAGAATCGAAATATTGGTAAAAACGAATATATTTACGTAAAATCACACTACATGAAAAACGTGAAAAAAGTCACTATTTTACCATATTTGAGGATTTTAACTTCAAATCATAGCGCGAGGTTTCGTATTATTTGGATCCAAAAAAAGACATATGACAATGCGAAACACATTTTATCATTCCAATACAAATGATATAAATCAATGTGTTTTCATTAGAATTAACTAAAATGTTCCTGATTTTCCGTTTATATTACCGATGGAAGATGTACACGTAAAACCGCTCTAATCCAGCTGAAACGTCGATATATGCAACATAAACAGAACTTCTCCCCTTTTTAATATCTTAGTCTGTATTTTAACGAGAAACAAATAGTTGATTGAAAATAAAGTATATATGGGTAATATCTAATCAATTATGTGTTTGCATAATTTTTATCGTATTTTTAATGTATTAATAACAATAAACTGAAAAATCACCAAAACGTGGAAAAACAGCAAAATATTGACTAAATCGATGATATTTTGTTTAAATCACATAAAGGAAAAGGGGAAGATAAACGTGAAAATATTGCTAAATTCGATGATTTTTCGTACGACACAAAATGCAAGAAAACTTGCTTAAAATGCAATATTATGCGAAATTCTTAGATTTGAAGGGCAAATCACATATCGTGATACTACATGAAATAGTACCGAGATATTGGTAAAAATAAATATATTTACGTAATATCAAACTACATGAAAAACGTGAAAAAGTCACTATTATACCAAATTTGAGGATTTTAACTTCGAATCATGGAGCGAGGTTTCGTATTATTTAGATCCAAGAAAGGACATATGACAATGTTGCTTCCAATACAAATGATAAAAATCTATGTGTTTTCATTAGAATTAACTTATATGTTCCTGATTTTCCGTTAATATTACCGATGGAAGATGTACACGTAAAACCGCTCTATTCCGGCTGAAACGTCGATATATGCAATAATAACCGAACTTCTCCCCTTTTCAATATCTTACTCAGTATTTTAACGAGAAACAAATGGATTATTGAAAATGAAGTATTTAAGGTTGTTATCTAATCAATTATGTGTTTGCAGTATTTTTACTCTATATTTAATGAATTAATACCAATAAACTAAAAATTTACAAAAACGTGGAAAAACGGCAAAATATTGCCTAATTCGATGATATTTTGATTAAATCACATAAAGTAAAAGGGGATTGATAAACGTCAAAATATTGCTAAATTCGACGATTTTTAGTACAAAACAAAATGCAAGAAACTTGCTTAAAAAGGCAAACTTTGCGAAATTCTGAGATATGAAGGCCAAATCACATATCGAGAGAAAACTTGAAGTTGAATCGAAATATTGGTAAAAACGAATATATTTACGTAAAATCACACTACATGAAAAACGTGAAAAAAGTCACTATTTTACCATATTTGAGGATTATAACTTCAAATCATAGAGCGAGGTTTCGTATTATTTAGATCCAAGAAAAGACATATGACAATGCGAAACACATTTTATCATTCCAATACAAATGATAAAAATCAATGTGTTTTCATTAGAATTAACTAAAATGTTCCTGATTTTCCATTTATATTACCGATGGAAGATGTACACGTAAAACCGCTCTAATCCAGCTGAAACGTTGATATATGCAATACAAACAAAAGTTCTCCCCTTTTTAATATTTTAGTCTGTATTTTAACGAGAAACAAATAGTTGATTGAAATTAAAGTATTTAAGGGTAATATCTAATCAATTATGTGTTTGCATCATTTTTATCGTATATTTAATGTATTAATAACAATAAACTGAAAATTCACAAAAACGTGGAAAAACAGCAAAATATTGCCTAATTCGATGATATTTTGTTTAAATCACATAAAGGAAAAGGGGATGATAAACGTGAAAATATTGCTAAATTCGATGATTTTTCGTACGACACAAAATGCAAGAAAACTTGCTTAAAATGCAATATTATGCGAAATTCTGGGATTTGAAGGCCAAATCACATATCGTGATTTGAAATACTACATGAAATAGTATCGAGATATTGGTAAAAATGAATATATTTACGTAATATCAAACTACATGAAAAAAACGTGAAAAAAGTCACTCTTATACCAAATTTGATGATTTTAACTTCGAATCATGGAGCGAGGTTTCGTATTATTTAGATCCAAGAAAGGACATATGACAATGTTGCTTCCAATACAAATGATAAAAATCTATGTTTTTTCATTAGAATTAACTAAAATGTTCCTGATTTTCCGTTCATATTACCGATGGAAGATGTACACTTAAAACCGCTCTAATCCAGCTGAAACGTCGATATATGCAATAAAAACAGATCTTCTCCCCTTTTCAATATCTTAGTCTGTATTTTAACGAGAAACAAATAGTTGATTGAAAATAAAGTATTTAAGGGTAATATCTAATCAATTATGTGTTTGCATCATTTTTATCGTATATATAATGTAATAATAACAATAAACTGAAAATTCACCAAAACGTGGAAAAACAGCAAAATATTGCCTAATTCGATGATATTTAGTTTAAATCACATAAAGGAAAAGGGGATTGATAAACGTCAAAATATTGCTAAATTCGACGATTTTTAGTACAAAACAAATTGCAAGAAACTTGCTTAAAAATGCAAACTTTGCGAAATTCTGAGATATGAAGGCCAAATCACATATCGTGAGAAAGCATGAAGTAGAATCGAAATATTGGTAAAAACGAATATATTTACGTAAAATCACACTACATGAAAAACGTGAAAAAAGTCACTATTTTACCATATTTGAGGATTTTAACTTCAAATCATAGAGCGAGGTTTCGTATTATTTAGATCCAAGAAAAGACATATGACAATGCGAAACACATTTTATCATTCCAATACAAATGATAAAAATCAATGTCTTTTCATTAGAATTAACTAAAATGTTCCTGATTTTCCGTTTATATTACCGATGGAAGATGTACACGTAAAACCGCTCTATTCCGGCTGAAACGTCGATATATGCAATAAAAACCGAACTTTTCCCCTTTTCAATATCTTACTCAGTATTTTAACGAGAAACAAATGGATTATTGAAAAAGAAGTATATAAGGTTGTTATCTAATCAATAATGTGTTTGCATTATTTTTATCGTATATTAATGAATTAATACCAATAAACTCAAAATTTACAAAAACGTGGAAAAAACGGCAAAATATTGCCTAATTCGATGATATTTTGTTTAAATCACATAAAGGAAAAGGGGATTGATAAACGTCAAAATATTGCTAAATTCGACGATTTTTAGTACAAAACAAATTGCAAGAAACTTGCTTAAAAATGCAAACTTTGCGAAATTCTGAGATGTGAAGGCCAAATCACATATCGTGAGAAAGCATGAAGTAGAATCGAAATATTGGTAAAAACGAATATATTTACGTAAAATCACACTACATGATAAACGTGAAAAAGAGTCACTATTTTACCATATTTGAGGATTTTAACTTCAAATCATAGAGCGAGGTTTCGTATTATTTAGATCCAAGAAAAGACATATGACAATGCGAAACACATTTTATCATTCCAATACAAATGATATAAATCAATGTGTTTTCATTAGAATTAACTAAAATGTTCCTGATTTTCCGTTTATATTACCGATGGAAGATGTACACGTAAAACCGCTCTAATCCAGCTGAAACGTCGATATATGCAATAAAAAGAGAACTTCTCCCCTTTTCAATATCTTAGTCTGTATTTTAACGAGAAACAAATAGTTGATTGAAAATAAAGTAATTAAGGGTAATATCTAATCAATTATGTGTTTGCATCATTTTTATCGTATATTAATGTATTAATAACAATAAACTGAAAATTCACAAAAACGTGGAAAAACAGCAAAATATTGACTAATTCGATGATATTTTGTTTAAATCACATAAAGGAAAAGGGGATGATAAACGTGAAAATATTGCTAAATTCGATGATTTTTCGTACGACACAAAATGCAAGAAAACTTGCTTAAAATGCAATATTATGCGAAATTCTGGGATTTGAAGGCCAAATCAC
This sequence comes from Procambarus clarkii, assembly GCF_040958095.1. NCBI lineage: Eukaryota > Metazoa > Arthropoda > Malacostraca > Decapoda > Cambaridae > Procambarus > Procambarus clarkii. The sequence continues at coordinate 7,444,288 of NC_091224.1, read as the reverse complement.
ATATCGTGATTTGAAATACTACATGAAATAGTATCGAGATATTGGTAAAAATGAATATATTTACGTAATATAAAAAATGGAAAAACATGGAAAAACGTGAAAAAAGTCACTCTTATACCAAATTTGATGATTTTAACTTCGAATCATGGAGCGAGGTTTCGTATTATTTAGATCCAAGAAAGGACATATGACAATGTTGCTTCCAATACAAATGATAAAAATCTATGTGTTTTCATTAGAATTAACTAATATGTTCCTGATTTTCCGTTAATATTACCGATGGAAGATGTACACGTAAAACCGCTCTATTCCGGCTGAAACGTCGATATATGCAATAATAACCGAACTTCTCCCCTTTTCAATATCTTACTCAGTATTTTAACGAGAAACAAATGGATTATTGAAAATGAAGTATTTAAGGTTGTTATCTAATCAATTATGTGTTTGCATTATTTTTACTGTATATTTAATGAATTAATACCAATAAACTGAAAATTTACAAAAACGTGGAAAAACGGCAAAATATTGCCTAATTCGATGATATTTAGTTTAAATCACATAAAGGAAAAGGGATTGATAAACGTCAAAATATTTCAAAATTCGACGATTTTTAGGATCAGGAGAGGGATGCAGAGGTTTAAGAGAGTGATGCAGAGGCTCAAGAGAGTGATGCAGAGGATCAAGAGTGTGATGCAGAGGCTCGAGAGAGTGATTCAGAGGCTTTCGAAAGTGATGCAGAGAATCAAGAGAGTGATGCAGAGGCTCGAGAGAGTTATGCAGAGGCCTCAAGAGAGGGATTCAGAGGCTTAAGAGAGTGATGCAGAGGCTTAAGAGTGATGCAGAGGCTGAAGAGAGTGTTGCAGAGGCTCAAGAGAGGGATGAAGAGACTGAAGAGAGTGATGCAGAGGCTTAAGAGAGTGAGTCAAAGGCTTAGGAGAGGGATGCAGAGGCTCAAGAGTAATGTAGAGGCTGAAGAGGGTGATGCAGAGGCTCAAGAGTGGGATGCAGAGGCTTAAGAGAGGGATGCAGAGGTTCAAAAGAGGGATGTAGAGGCTCAAGAGAGTGATTCAGAGGCTTACGAGAGTGATGCAGAGGCTTAAGAGAGGGATGCAGAGGCTCAAAAGAGTGATTCAGAGGCTGAAGTGAGGGATGCAGAGGCTCAAGAGAGTGATTCAGAGGCTTACGAGAGTGATGCAGAGGCTTAAGAGAGTGATGCAGAGGCTAAAGAGAGTGATGCAGAGGCTCAAGAGAGGGATGCCGAGGCTCAAGAGAGGGATGCAGGGGCTCAAGAGAGGGATGCAGAGGCTCAAGTGAGGGATGCAGAGGCACAAGAGAGGGATGCAGAGGATCTTGAGAGTGATGCAGAGGCTCAAGAGAGGGATGCAGAGGCTTAGCGAGTGATTCAAATGCTCAAGAGAAGGATGCAAAGGCTCATGAGAGGGATGGAGGAGTTCAAGAGAGAGAGAGGCCGAGGCTCAAGAAAGGGATTCAGTGGCTTTAGAAAGTGATGCAGAGGCTCAAAAGAGGGATGCAGAGGCTTAAGAGGGTGATGCAGAGGCTCAAGAGAGTGATGCTGAAGCTCAATAGAGGGATGCAGCGGCTCAAGAGAGTGATAGAGAGGCTCAAGAGAGTGATTCAGAGGTTTGCGAGAGTGATGCAGAGGTTTGAGAGAGTGATGCAGAGGCTTACGAGAGTGATGCAGAGGCTTAAGAGAGTGGTGCAGAGGCTCAAGAGAGGAATGCAGAGACTCAAGAGAATGATGTAGAGGCTTAAGAGAGGGATGAATCACATAAAGGAAAAGGGGATTGATAAACGTCAAAATATTGCTAAATTCGACGATTTTTAGTACAAAACAAATTGCAAGAAATTTGCTTAAAAATGCAAACTTTGCGAAATTCTGAGATATGAAGGCCAAATCACATATCGTGAGAAAACATGAAGTAGAATGGAAATATTGGTAAAAACGAATATATTTACGTAAAATCACACTACATGAAAAACGTGAAAAAAGTCACTATTTTACCATATTTGAGGATTTTAACTTCAAATCATAGAGCGAGGTTTCGTATTATTTAGATCCAAAAAAAAGACATGTGACAATGCGAAACACATTTTATCATTCCAATACAAATGATAAAAATCAAGGTGTTTTCATTAGAATTAACTAAAATGTTCCTGATTTTCCGTTTATATTACCGATGGAAGATGTACACGTAAAACCGCTCTAATCCAGCTGAAACGTCGATATATGCAATAAAAACAGAACTTCTCCCCTTTTCAATATCTTAGTCTGTATTTTAACGAGAAACAAATATTTGATTGAAAATAAAGTATTTAAGGGTAATATCTAATCAATTATGGTTTGCATCATATTTATCGTATATTTAATGTAATAATAACAATAAACTGAAAATTCACAAAAACGTGGAAAAACAGCAAAATATTGCCTAATTCGATGATATTTTGTTTAAATCACATAAAGGAAAAGGGGATGATAAACGTGAAAATATTGCTAAATTCAAAGATTTTTCGTACGACACAAAATGCAAGAAAACTTGCTAAAAATGCAATATTATGCGAAATTCTGAGATTTGAAGGCCAAATCACATGTCGTGATACTACATGAAATAGTATCGAGATATTGGTAAAAATGAATATATTTACGTAATATCAAACTACATGAAAAACGTGAAAAAAGTCACTATTATACCAAATTTGAGGATTTTAACTTCGAATCAAGGAGCGAGGTTTCGTATTGTTTAGATCCAAGAAAAGACATATGACAATGTTGTTGCCAATACAAATGATAAAAATCAATGTGTTTTCATTAGAATTAACTAATATGTTCCTGATTTTCCGTTTATATTACCGATGGAAGATGTACGCGTAAAACCGCTCTATTCCGGCTGAAACGTCGATATATGCAATAAAAACTGAACTTCTCCCCTTTTCAATATCTTACTCAGTATTTTAACTAGAAACAAATGGATTATTGAAAATGAAGTATTTAAGGTTGTTATCTAATCAATTATGTGTTTGCATTATTTTTATCGTATATTTAATGAATTAATACCAATAAACTGAAAATTTACAAAACCGTGGAAAAACAGCAAAATATTGCCTAATTCGATGATATTTTGATTAAATCACATAAAGTAAAAGGGGATTGATGAACGTCAAAATATTGCTAAATTCGACGATTTTTAGTACAAAACAAAATGCAAGAAATTTGCTTAAAAATGCAAACTTTGCGAAATTCTGAGATATGAAGGCTAAATCACATATCGTGAGAAAGCATGAAGTAGAATCGAAATATTGGTATAAACGAATATATTTACGTAAAATCATACTACATGAAAAACGTAAAAAAAAGTCACTATTTTTACCATATTTGAGGATTTTAACTTCAAATCATAGAGACGGTTTCGTATTATTTAGATTTAAGAAAAGACATATGACAATGCGAAACACATTTTATCATTCCAATACAAATGATATAAATCAATGTGTTTTCATTAGAATTAAATAAAATGTTCCTGATTTTCCGTTTATATTACCGATGGAAGATGTACACGTAAAACCGCTCTAATCCAGCTGAAACGTCGATATATGCAACAAAAACAGAACTTCTCCCCTTTTCAATATCTTAGTCTGTATTTTAACGAGAAACAAATAGTTGATTGAAAATAAAGTATTTAAGGGTAATATCTAATCAATTATATGTTTGCATCATTTTTATCGTATATTTAATGTAATAATAACAATAAACTGAAAATTCACCAAAACGTGGAAAAACAGCAAAATATTGCCTAATTCGATGATATTTTGTTTAAATCACATAAAGGAAAAGGGGAAGATAAACGTGAAAATATTGCTAAATTCGATGATTTTTCGTACGACACAAAATGCAAGAAAACTTGCTTAAAATGCAATATTATGCGAAATTCTGAGATTTGAAGGGCAAATCACATATCGTGATACTACATGAAATAGTACCGAGATATTGGTAAAAATGAATATATTTACGTAATATCAAACTACATGAAAAACGTGAAAAAAGTCACTTTTATACCAAATTTGAGGATTTTAACTTCGAATCATAGAGCGAGGTTTCGTATTATTTAGATCCAAGAAAGGACATATGACAATGTTGTTTCCAATACAAATGATAACAATCTATGTGTTTTCATTAGAATTAACTAATATGTTCCTGATTTTCCGTTAATATTACCGATGGAAGATGTACACGTAAAACCGCTCTATTCCGGCTGAAACGTCGATATATGCAATAATAACCGAACTTCTCCCCTTTTCAATATCTTACTCAGTATTTTAACGAGAAACAAATGGATTATTGAAAATGAAGTATTTAAGGTTGTTATCTAATCAATTATGTGTTTGCATTATTTTTACTGTATATTTAATGAATTAATACCAATAAACTGAAAATTTACAAAAACGTGGAAAAACGGCCAAATATTGCCTAATTCGATGATATTTTGTTTAAATCACATAAAGGAAAAGGGGATTGATAAACGTCAAAATATTGCTACATTCGACGATTTTTAGTACAAAACAAATTGCAAGAAACTTGCTTAAAAATGCAAACTTTGCGAAATTCTGAGATATGAAGGCCAAATCACATATCGTGAGAAAACATGAAGTAGAATCGAAATATTGGTAAAAACGAATATATTTACGTAAAATCACACTACATGAAAAACGTGAAAAAAGTCACTATTTTACCATATTTGAGGATTTTAACTTCAAATCATAGAGCGAGGTTTCGTATTATTTGGATCCAAAAAAAAACATATGACAATGCGAAACACATTTTATCATTCCAATACAAATGATAAAAATCAATGTGTTTTCATTAGAATTAACTAAAATGTTCCTGATTTTCCGTTTATATTACCGATGGAAGATGTACACGTAAAACCGCTCTAATCCAGCTGAAACGTCGATATATGCAATAAAAACAAAAGTTCTCCCCTTTTTAATATCTTAGTCTGTATTTTAACGAGAAACAAATAGTTCATTGAAATTAAAGTATTTAAGGGTAATATCTAATCAATTATGTGTTTGCATCATTTTTATCGTATATTTAATGTATTAATAACAATAAACTGAAAATTCACAAAAACGTGGAAAAACAGCAAAATATTGCCTAATTCGATGATATTTTGTTTAAATCACATAAAGGAAAAGGGGATGATAAACGTGAAAATATTGCTAAATTCGATGATTTTTCGTACGACACAAAATGCTAGAAAACTTGCTTAAAATGCGATATTATGCGAAATTCTGAGATTTGAAGGCCAAATCACATATCGTGATTTGAAATACTACATGAAATAGTATCGAGATATTGGTAAAAATGAATATATTTACGTAATATCAAACTACATGAAAAACGTGAAAAAAGTCACTCTTATACCAAATTTGAGGATTTTAACTTCGAATCATGGAGCGAGGTTTCGTATTATTTAGATCCAAGAAAGGACATATGACAATGTTGTTTCCAATACAAATGATAAAAATCTATGTGTTTTCATTAGAATTAACTAATATGTTCCTGATTTTCCGTTAATATTACCGATGGAAGATGTACACGTAAAACCGCTCTATTCCGGCAGAAACGTCGATATATGCAATAATAACCGAACTTCTCCCCTTTTCAATATCTTACTCAGTATTTTAACGAGAAACAAATGGATTATTGAAAATGAAGTATTTAAGGTTGTTATCTAATCAATTATGTGTTTGCAGTATTTTTACTCTATATTTAATGAATTAATACCAATAAACTGAAAATTTACAAAAACGTGGAAAAACGGCAAAATATTGCCTAATTCGATGATATTTAGTTTAAATCACATAAAGGAAAAGGGGATTGATAAACGTCAAAATATTGCTAAATTCGACGATTTTTAGTACAAAACAAATTGCAAGAAACTTGCTTAAAAATGCAAACTTTGCGAAATTCTGAGATATGAAGGCCAAATCAAATATCGTGAGAAAGCATGAAGTAGAATCGAAATATTGGTAAAAACGAATATATTTACGTAAAATCACACTACATGAAAAACGTGAAAAAAGTCTCTATTTTACCATATTTGAGGATTTTAACTTCAAATCATAGAGCGAGGTTTTGTATTATTTAGATCCAAGAAAAGACATATGACAATGCGAAACACATTTTATCATTCCAATACAAATGATATAAATCAATGTGTTTTCATTAGAATTAACTAAAATGTTCCTGATTTTCCGTTTATATTACCGATGGAAGATGTACACGTAAAACCGCTCTAATCAAGCTGAAACGTCGATATATGCAATAAAAACAGAACTTCTCCCCTTTTCAATATCTTAGTCTGTATTTTAACGAGAAACAAATATTTGATTGAAAATAAAGTATTTAAGGGTAATATCTAATCAATTATGGTTTGCATCATATTTATCGTATATTTAATGTAATAATAACAATAAACTGAAAATTCACAAAAACGTGGAAAAACAGCAAAATATTGCCTAATTCGATGATATTTTGTTTAAATCACATAAAGGAAAAGGGGATGATAAACGTGAAAATATTGCTAAATTCAAAGATTTTTCGTACGACACAAAATGCAAGAAAACTTGCTAAAAATGCAATATTATGCGAAATTCTGAGATTTGAAGGCCAAATCACATGTCGTGATACTACATGAAATAGTATCGAGATATTGGTAAAAATGAATATATTTACGTAATATCAAACTACATGAAAAACGTGAAAAAAGTCACTATTATACCAAATTTGAGGATTTTAACTTCGAATCAAGGAGCGAGGTTTCGTATTGTTTAGATCCAAGAAAAGACATATGACAATGTTGTTGCCAATACAAATGATAAAAATCAATGTGTTTTCATTAGAATTAACTAATATGTTCCTGATTTTCCGTTTATATTACCGATGGAAGATGTACACGTAAAACCGCTCTATTCCGGCTGAAACGTCGATATATGCAATAAAAACTGAACTTCTCCCCTTTTCAATATCTTACTCAGTATTTTAACTAGAAACAAATGGATTATTGAAAATGAAGTATTTAAGGTTGTTATCTAATCAATTATGTGTTTGCATTATTTTTATCGTATATTTAATGAATTAATACCAATAAACTGAAAATTTACAAAACCGTGGAAAAACAGCAAAATATTGCCTAATTCGATGATATTTTGATTAAATCACATAAAGTAAAAGGGGATTGATGAACGTCAAAATATTGCTAAATTCGACGATTTTTAGTACAAAACAAAATGCAAGAAATTTGCTTAAAAATGCAAACTTTGCGAAATTCTGAGATATGAAGGCTAAATCACATATCGTGAGAAAGCATGAAGTAGAATCGAAATATTGGTATAAACGAATATATTTACGTAAAATCATACTACATGAAAAACGTAAAAAAAAGTCACTATTTTACCATATTTGAGGATTTTAACTTCAAATCATAGAGACGGTTTCGTATTATTTAGATTTAAGAAAAGACATATGACAATGCGAAACACATTTTATCATTCCAATACAAATGATATAAATCAATGTGTTTTCATTAGAATTAAATAAAATGTTCCTGATTTTCCGTTTATATTACCGATGGAAGATGTACACGTAAAACCGCTCTAATCCAGCTGAAACGTCGATATATGCAACAAAAACAGAACTTCTCCCCTTTTCAATATCTTAGTCTGTATTTTAACGAGAAACAAACAGTTGATTGAAAATAAAGTATTTAAGGGTAATATCTAATCAATTATGTGTTTGCATCATTTTTATCGTATATTTAATGTAATAATAACAATAAACTGAAAATTCACCAAAACGTGGAAAAACAGCAAAATATTGCCTAATTCGATGATATTTTGTTTAAATCACATAAAGGAAAAGGGGAAGATAAACGTGAAAATATTGCTAAATTCGATGATTTTTCGTACGACACAAAATGCAAGAAAACTTGCTTAAAATGCAATATTATGCGAAATTCTGAGATTTGAAGGCCAAATCACATATCGTGATACTACATGAAATAGTACCGAGATATTGGTAAAAATGAATATATTTACGTAATATCAAACTACATGAAAAACGTGAAAAAAGTCACTCTTATACCAAATTTGAGGATTTTAACTTCGAATCATGGAGCGAGGTTTCGTATTATTTAGATCCAAGAAAGGACATATGACAATGTTGTTTCCAATACAAATGATAAAAATCTATGTGTTTTCATTAGAATTAACTAATATGTTCCTGATTTTCCGTTAATATTACCGATAGAAGATGTACACGTAAAACCGCTCTATTCCGGCTGAAACGTCGATATATGCAAAAATAACCGAACTTCTCCCCTTTTCAATATCTTACTCAGTATTTTAACGAGAAACAAATGGATTATTGAAAATGAAGTATTTAAGGTTGGTATCTAATCAATTATGTGTTTGCATTATTTTTACTGTATATTTAATGAATTAATACCAATAAACTGAAAATTTACAAAAACGTGGAAAAACGGCCAAATATTACCTAATTCGATGATATTTTGTTTTAATCACATAAAGGAAAAGGGGATTGATAAACGTCAAAATATTGCTAAATTCGACGATTTTTAGTACAAAACAAATTGCAAGAAACTTGCTTAAAAATGCAAACTTTGCGAAATTCTGAGATATGAAGGCCAAATCACATATCGTGAGAAAACATGAAGTAGAATCGAAATATTGGTAAAAACGAATATATTTACGTAAAATCACACTACATGAAAAACGTGAAAAAAGTCACTATTTTACCATATTTGAGGATTTTAACTTCAAATCATAGAGCGAGGTTTCGTATTATTTGGATCCAAAAAAAGACATATGACAATGCGAAACACATTTTATCATTCCAATACAAATGATATAAATCAATGTGTTTTCATTAGAATTAACTAAAATGTTCCTGATTTTCCGTTTATATTACCGATGGAAGATGTACACGTAAAACCGCTCTAATCCAGCTGAAACGTCGATATATGCAACATAAACAGAACTTCTCATCTTTTTAATATCTTAGTCTGTATTTTAACGAGAAACAAATAGTTGATTGAAAATAAAGTATATATGGGTAATATCTAATCAATTATGTGTTTGCATAATTTTTATCGTATTTTTAATGTATTAATAACAATAAACTGAAAAATCACCAAAACGTGGAAAAACAGCAAAATATTGACTAAATCGATGATATTTTGTTTAAATCACATAAAGGAAAAGGGGAAGATAAACGTGAAAATATTGCTAAATTCGATGATTTTTCGTACGACACAAAATGCAAGAAAACTTGCTTAAAATGCAATATTATGCGAAATTCTTAGATTTGAAGGGCAAATCACATATCGTGATACTACATGAAATAGTACCGAGATATTGGTAAAAATAAATATATTTACGTAATATCAAACTACATGAAAAACGTGAAAAAGTCACTATTATACCAAATTTGAGGATTTTAACTTCGAATCATGGAGCGAGGTTTCGTATTATTTAGATCCAAGAAAGGACATATGACAATGTTGCTTCCAATACAAATGATAAAAATCTATGTGTTTTCATTAGAATTAACTTATATGTTCCTGATTTTCCGTTAATATTACCGATGGAAGATGTACACGTAAAACCGCTCTATTCCGGCTGAAACGTCGATATATGCAATAATAACCGAACTTCTCCCCTTTTCAATATCTTACTCAGTATTTTAACGAGAAACAAATGGATTATTGAAAATGAAGTATTTAAGGTTGTTATCTAATCAATTATGTGTTTGCAGTATTTTTACTCTATATTTAATGAATTAATACCAATAAACTAAAAATTTACAAAAACGTGGAAAAACGGCAAAATATTGCCTAATTCGATGATATTTTGATTAAATCACATAAAGTAAAAGGGGATTGATAAACGTCAAAATATTGCTAAATTCGACGATTTTTAGTACAAAACAAAATGCAAGAAACTTGCTTAAAAAGGCAAACTTTGCGAAATTCTGAGATATGAAGGCCAAATCACATATCGAGAGAAAACTTGAAGTTGAATCGAAATATTGGTAAAAACGAATATATTTACGTAAAATCACACTACATGAAAAACGTGAAAAAAGTCACTATTTTACCATATTTGAGGATTATAACTTCAAATCATAGAGCGAGGTTTCGTATTATTTAGATCCAAGAAAAGACATATGACAATGCGAAACACATTTTATCATTCCAATACAAATGATAAAAATCAATGTGTTTTCATTAGAATTAACTAAAATGTTCCTGATTTTCCATTTATATTACCGATGGAAGATGTACACGTAAAACCGCTCTAATCCAGCTGAAACGTTGATATATGCAATACAAACAAAAGTTCTCCCCTTTTTAATATTTTAGTCTGTATTTTAACGAGAAACAAATAGTTGATTGAAATTAAAGTATTTAAGGGTAATATCTAATCAATTATGTGTTTGCATCATTTTTATCGTATATTTAATGTATTAATAACAATAAACTGAAAATTCACAAAAACGTGGAAAAACAGCAAAATATTGCCTAATTCGATGATATTTTGTTTAAATCACATAAAGGAAAAGGGGATGATAAACGTGAAAATATTGCTAAATTCGATGATTTTTCGTACGACACAAAATGCAAGAAAACTTGCTTAAAATGCAATATTATGCGAAATTCTGGGATTTGAAGGCCAAATCACATATCGTGATTTGAAATACTACATGAAATAGTATCGAGATATTGGTAAAAATGAATATATTTACGTAATATCAAACTACATGAAAAAAACGTGAAAAAAGTCACTCTTATACCAAATTTGATGATTTTAACTTCGAATCATGGAGCGAGGTTTCGTATTATTTAGATCCAAGAAAGGACATATGACAATGTTGCTTCCAATACAAATGATAAAAATCTATGTTTTTTCATTAGAATTAACTAAAATGTTCCTGATTTTCCGTTCATATTACCGATGGAAGATGTACACTTAAAACCGCTCTAATCCAGCTGAAACGTCGATATATGCAATAAAAACAGATCTTCTCCCCTTTTCAATATCTTAGTCTGTATTTTAACGAGAAACAAATAGTTGATTGAAAATAAAGTATTTAAGGGTAATATCTAATCAATTATGTGTTTGCATCATTTTTATCGTATATATAATGTAATAATAACAATAAACTGAAAATTCACCAAAACGTGGAAAAACAGCAAAATATTGCCTAATTCGATGATATTTAGTTTAAATCACATAAAGGAAAAGGGGATTGATAAACGTCAAAATATTGCTAAATTCGACGATTTTTAGTACAAAACAAATTGCAAGAAACTTGCTTAAAAATGCAAACTTTGCGAAATTCTGAGATATGAAGGCCAAATCACATATCGTGAGAAAGCATGAAGTAGAATCGAAATATTGGTAAAAACGAATATATTTACGTAAAATCACACTACATGAAAAACGTGAAAAAAGTCACTATTTTACCATATTTGAGGATTTTAACTTCAAATCATAGAGCGAGGTTTCGTATTATTTAGATCCAAGAAAAGACATATGACAATGCGAAACACATTTTATCATTCCAATACAAATGATAAAAATCAATGTCTTTTCATTAGAATTAACTAAAATGTTCCTGATTTTCCGTTTATATTACCGATGGAAGATGTACACGTAAAACCGCTCTATTCCGGCTGAAACGTCGATATATGCAATAAAAACCGAACTTTTCCCCTTTTCAATATCTTACTCAGTATTTTAACGAGAAACAAATGGATTATTGAAAAAGAAGTATATAAGGTTGTTATCTAATCAATAATGTGTTTGCATTATTTTTATCGTATATTTAATGAATTAATACCAATAAACTCAAAATTTACAAAAACGTGGAAAAACGGCAAAATATTGCCTAATTCGATGATATTTTGTTTAAATCACATAAAGGAAAAGGGGATTGATAAACGTCAAAATATTGCTAAATTCGACGATTTTTAGTACAAAACAAATTGCAAGAAACTTGCTTAAAAATGCAAACTTTTTGCGAAATTCTGAGATGTGAAGGCCAAATCACATATCGTGAGAAAGCATGAAGTAGAATCGAAATATTGGTAAAAACGAATATATTTACGTAAAATCACACTACATGATAAACGTGAAAAAGAGTCACTATTTTACCATATTTGAGGATTTTAACTTCAAATCATAGAGCGAGGTTTCGTATTATTTAGATCCAAGAAAAGACATATGACAATGCGAAACACATTTTATCATTCCAATACAAATGATATAAATCAATGTGTTTTCATTAGAATTAACTAAAATGTTCCTGATTTTCCGTTTATATTACCGATGGAAGATGTACACGTAAAACCGCTCTAATCCAGCTGAAACGTCGATATATGCAATAAAAAGAGAACTTCTCCCCTTTTCAATATCTTAGTCTGTATTTTAACGAGAAACAAATAGTTGATTGAAAATAAAGTAATTAAGGGTAATATCTAATCAATTATGTGTTTGCATCATTTTTATCGTATATTTAATGTATTAATAACAATAAACTGAAAATTCACAAAAACGTGGAAAAACAGCAAAATATTGACTAATTCGATGATATTTTGTTTAAATCACATAAAGGAAAAGGGGATGATAAACGTGAAAATATTGCTAAATTCGATGATTTTTCGTACGACACAAAATGCAAGAAAACTTGCTTAAAATGCAATATTATGCGAAATTCTGGGATTTGAAGGCCAAATCACATATCGTGATTTGAAATACTACATGAAATAGTATCGAGATATTGGTAAAAATGAATATATTTACGTAATATAAAAAATGGAAAAACATGGAAAAACGTGAAAAAAGTCACTCTTATACCAAATTTGATGATTTTAACTTCGAATCATGGAGCGAGGTTTCGTATTATTTAGATCCAAGAAAGGACATATGACAATGTTGCTTCCAATACAAATGATAAAAATCTATGTGTTTTCATTAGAATTAACTAATATGTTCCTGATTTTCCGTTAATATTACCGATGGAAGATGTACACGTAAAACCGCTCTATTCCGGCTGAAACGTCGATATATGCAATAATAACCGAACTTCTCCCCTTTTCAATATCTTACTCAGTATTTTAACGAGAAACAAATGGATTATTGAAAATGAAGTATTTAAGGTTGTTATCTAATCAATTATGTGTTTGCATTATTTTTACTGTATATTTAATGAATTAATACCAATAAACTGAAAATTTACAAAAACGTGGAAAAACGGCAAAATATTGCCTAATTCGATGATATTTAGTTTAAATCACATAAAGGAAAAGGGATTGATAAACGTCAAAATATTTCAAAATTCGACGATTTTTAGGATCAGGAGAGGGATGCAGAGGTTTAAGAGAGTGATGCAGAGGCTCAAGAGAGTGATGCAGAGGATCAAGAGTGTGATGCAGAGGCTCGAGAGAGTGATTCAGAGGCTTTCGAAAGTGATGCAGAGAATCAAGAGAGTGATGCAGAGGCTCGAGAGAGTTATGCAGAGGCCTCAAGAGAGGGATTCAGAGGCTTAAGAGAGTGATGCAGAGGCTTAAGAGTGATGCAGAGGCTGAAGAGAGTGTTGCAGAGGCTCAAGAGAGGGATGAAGAGACTGAAGAGAGTGATGCAGAGGCTTAAGAGAGTGAGTCAAAGGCTTAGGAGAGGGATGCAGAGGCTCAAGAGTAATGTAGAGGCTGAAGAGGGTGATGCAGAGGCTCAAGAGTGGGATGCAGAGGCTTAAGAGAGGGATGCAGAGGTTCAAAAGAGGGATGTAGAGGCTCAAGAGAGTGATTCAGAGGCTTACGAGAGTGATGCAGAGGCTTAAGAGAGGGATGCAGAGGCTCAAAAGAGTGATTCAGAGGCTGAAGTGAGGGATGCAGAGGCTCAAGAGAGTGATTCAGAGGCTTACGAGAGTGATGCAGAGGCTTAAGAGAGTGATGCAGAGGCTAAAGAGAGTGATGCAGAGGCTCAAGAGAGGGATGCCGAGGCTCAAGAGAGGGATGCAGGGGCTCAAGAGAGGGATGCAGAGGCTCAAGTGAGGGATGCAGAGGCACAAGAGAGGGATGCAGAGGATCTTGAGAGTGATGCAGAGGCTCAAGAGAGGGATGCAGAGGCTTAGCGAGTGATTCAAATGCTCAAGAGAAGGATGCAAAGGCTCATGAGAGGGATGGAGGAGTTCAAGAGAGAGAGAGGCCGAGGCTCAAGAAAGGGATTCAGTGGCTTTAGAAAGTGATGCAGAGGCTCAAAAGAGGGATGCAGAGGCTTAAGAGGGTGATGCAGAGGCTCAAGAGAGTGATGCTGAAGCTCAATAGAGGGATGCAGCGGCTCAAGAGAGTGATAGAGAGGCTCAAGAGAGTGATTCAGAGGTTTGCGAGAGTGATGCAGAGGTTTGAGAGAGTGATGCAGAGGCTTACGAGAGTGATGCAGAGGCTTAAGAGAGTGGTGCAGAGGCTCAAGAGAGGAATGCAGAGACTCAAGAGAATGATGTAGAGGCTTAAGAGAGGGATGAATCACATAAAGGAAAAGGGGATTGATAAACGTCAAAATATTGCTAAATTCGACGATTTTTAGTACAAAACAAATTGCAAGAAATTTGCTTAAAAATGCAAACTTTGCGAAATTCTGAGATATGAAGGCCAAATCACATATCGTGAGAAAACATGAAGTAGAATGGAAATATTGGTAAAAACGAATATATTTACGTAAAATCACACTACATGAAAAACGTGAAAAAAGTCACTATTTTACCATATTTGAGGATTTTAACTTCAAATCATAGAGCGAGGTTTCGTATTATTTAGATCCAAAAAAAAGACATATGACAATGCGAAACACATTTTATCATTCCAATACAAATGATAAAAATCAAGGTGTTTTCATTAGAATTAACTAAAATGTTCCTGATTTTCCGTTTATATTACCGATGGAAGATGTACACGTAAAACCGCTCTAATCCAGCTGAAACGTCGATATATGCAATAAAAACAGAACTTCTCCCCTTTTCAATATCTTAGTCTGTATTTTAACGAGAAACAAATATTTGATTGAAAATAAAGTATTTAAGGGTAATATCTAATCAATTATGGTTTGCATCATATTTATCGTATATTTAATGTAATAATAACAATAAACTGAAAATTCACAAAAACGTGGAAAAACAGCAAAATATTGCCTAATTCGATGATATTTTGTTTAAATCACATAAAGGAAAAGGGGATGATAAACGTGAAAATATTGCTAAATTCAAAGATTTTTCGTACGACACAAAATGCAAGAAAACTTGCTAAAAATGCAATATTATGCGAAATTCTGAGATTTGAAGGCCAAATCACATGTCGTGATACTACATGAAATAGTATCGAGATATTGGTAAAAATGAATATATTTACGTAATATCAAACTACATGAAAAACGTGAAAAAAGTCACTATTATACCAAATTTGAGGATTTTAACTTCGAATCAAGGAGCGAGGTTTTGTATTGTTTAGATCCAAGAAAAGACATATGACAATGTTGTTGCCAATACAAATGATAAAAATCAATGTGTTTTCATTAGAATTAACTAATATGTTCCTGATTTTCCGTTTATATTACCGATGGAAGATGTACGCGTAAAACCGCTCTATTCCGGCTGAAACGTCGATATATGCAATAAAAACTGAACTTCTCCCCTTTTCAATATCTTACTCAGTATTTTAACTAGAAACAAATGGATTATTGAAAATGAAGTATTTAAGGTTGTTATCTAATCAATTATGTGTTTGCATTATTTTTATCGTATATTTAATGAATTAATACCAATAAACTGAAAATTTACAAAACCGTGGAAAAACAGCAAAATATTGCCTAATTCGATGATATTTTGATTAAATCACATAAAGTAAAAGGGGATTGATGAACGTCAAAATATTGCTAAATTCGACGATTTTTAGTACAAAACAAAATGCAAGAAATTTGCTTAAAAATGCAAACTTTGCGAAATTCTGAGATATGAAGGCTAAATCACATATCGTGAGAAAGCATGAAGTAGAATCGAAATATTGGTATAAACGAATATATTTACGTAAAATCATACTACATGAAAAACGTAAAAAAAAGTCACTATTTTTACCATATTTGAGGATTTTAACTTCAAATCATAGAGACGGTTTCGTATTATTTAGATTTAAGAAAAGACATATGACAATGCGAAACACATTTTATCATTCCAAAACAAATGATATAAATCAATGTGTTTTCATTAGAATTAAATAAAATGTTCCTGATTTTCCGTTTATATTACCGATGGAAGATGTACACGTAAAACCGCTCTAATCCAGCTGAAACGTCGATATATGCAACAAAAACAGAACTTCTCCCCTTTTCAATATCTTAGTCTGTATTTTAACGAGAAACAAATAGTTGATTGAAAATAAAGTATTTAAGGGTAATATCTAATCAATTATATGTTTGCATCATTTTTATCGTATATTTAATGTAATAATAACAATAAACTGAAAATTCACCAAAACGTGGAAAAACAGCAAAATATTGCCTAATTCGATGATATTTTGTTTAAATCACATAAAGGAAAAGGGGAAGATAAACGTGAAAATATTGCTAAATTCGATGATTTTTCGTACGACACAAAATGCAAGAAAACTTGCTTAAAATGCAATATTATGCGAAATTCTGAGATTTGAAGGGCAAATCACATATCGTGATACTACATGAAATAGTACCGAGATATTGGTAAAAATGAATATATTTACGTAATATCAAACTACATGAAAAACGTGAAAAAAGTCACTTTTATACCAAATTTGAGGATTTTAACTTCGAATCATAGCGCGAGGTTTCGTATTATTTAGATCCAAGAAAGGACATATGACAATGTTGTTTCCAATACAAATGATAACAATCTATGTGTTTTCATTAGAATTAACTAATATGTTCCTGATTTTCCGTTAATATTACCGATGGAAGATGTACACGTAAAACCGCTCTATTCCGGCTGAAACGTCGATATATGCAATAATAACCGAACTTCTCCCCTTTTCAATATCTTACTCAGTATTTTAACGAGAAACAAATGGATTATTGAAAATGAAGTATTTAAGGTTGTTATCTAATCAATTATGTGTTTGCATTATTTTTACTGTATATTTAATGAATTAATACCAATAAACTGAAAATTTACAAAAACGTGGAAAAACGGCCAAATATTGCCTAATTCGATGATATTTTGTTTAAATCACATAAAGGAAAAGGGGATTGATAAACGTCAAAATATTGCTACATTCGACGATTTTTAGTACAAAACAAATTGCAAGAAACTTGCTTAAAAATGCAAACTTTGCGAAATTCTGAGATATGAAGGCCAAATCACATATCGTGAGAAAACATGAAGTAGAATCGAAATATTGGTAAAAACGAATATATTTACGTAAAATCACACTACATGAAAAACGTGAAAAAAGTCACTATTTTACCATATTTGAGGATTTTAACTTCAAATCATAGAGCGAGGTTTCGTATTATTTGGATCCAAAAAAAGACATATGACAATGCGAAACACATTTTATCATTCCAATACAAATGATAAAAATCAATGTGTTTTCATTAGAATTAACTAAAATGTTCCTGATTTTCCGTTTATATTACCGATGGAAGATGTACACGTAAAACCGCTCTAATCCAGCTGAAACGTCGATATATGCAATAAAAACAAAAGTTCTCCCCTTTTTAATATCTTAGTCTGTATTTTAACGAGAAACAAATAGTTCATTGAAATTAAAGTATTTAAGGGTAATATCTAATCAATTATGTGTTTGCATCATTTTTATCGTATATTTAATGTATTAATAACAATAAACTGAAAATTCACAAAAACGTGGAAAAACAGCAAAATATTGCCTAATTCGATGATATTTTGTTTAAATCACATAAAGGAAAAGGGGATGATAAACGTGAAAATATTGCTAAATTCGATGATTTTTCGTACGACACAAAATGCTAGAAAACTTGCTTAAAATGCGATATTATGCGAAATTCTGAGATTTGAAGGCCAAATCACATATCGTGATTTGAAATACTACATGAAATAGTATCGAGATATTGGTAAAAATGAATATATTTACGTAATATCAAACTACATGAAAAACGTGAAAAAAGTCACTCTTATACCAAATTTGAGGATTTTAACTTCGAATCATGGAGCGAGGTTTCGTATTATTTAGATCCAAGAAAGGACATATGACAATGTTGTTTCCAATACAAATGATAAAAATCTATGTGTTTTCATTAGAATTAACTAATATGTTCCTGATTTTCCGTTAATATTACCGATGGAAGATGTACACGTAAAACCGCTCTATTCCGGCAGAAACGTCGATATATGCAATAATAACCGAACTTCTCCCCTTTTCAATATCTTACTCAGTATTTTAACGAGAAACAAATGGATTATTGAAAATGAAGTATTTAAGGTTGTTATCTAATCAATTATGTGTTTGCATTATTTTTACTGTATATTTAATGAATTAATACCAATAAACTGAAAATTTACAAAAACGTGGAAAAACGGCAAAATATTGCCTAATTCGATGATATTTAGTTTAAATCACATAAAGGAAAAGGGGATTGATAAACGTCAAAATATTGCTAAATTCGACGATTTTTAGTACAAAACAAATTGCAAGAAACTTGCTTAAAAATGCAAACTTTGCGAAATTCTGAGATATGAAGGCCAAATCAAATATCGTGAGAAAGCATGAAGTAGAATCGAAATATTGGTAAAAACGAATATATTTACGTAAAATCACACTACATGAAAAACGTAAAAAAAGTCTCTATTTTACCATATTTGAGGATTTTAACTTCAAATCATAGAGCGAGGTTTTGTATTATTTAGATCCAAGAAAAGACATATGACAATGCGAAACACATTTTATCATTCCAATACAAATGATATAAATCAATGTGTTTTCATTAGAATTAACTAAAATGTTCCTGATTTTCCGTTTATATTACCGATGGAAGATGTACACGTAAAACCGCTCTAATCCAGCTGAAACGTCGATATATGCAATAAAAAGAGAACTTCTCCCCTTTTCAATATCTTAGTCTGTATTTTAACGAGAAACAAATAGTTGATTGAAAATAAAGTATTTAAGGGTAATATCTAATCAATTATGTGTTTGCATCATTTTTATCGTATATTTAATGTAATAATAACAATAAACTGAAAATTCACCAAAACGTGGAAAAACAGCAAAATATTGCCTAATTCGATGATATTTTGTTTAAATCACATAAAGGAAAAGGGGATGATAAACGTGAAAATATTGCTAAATTCAATGATTTTTCGTAAGACACAAAATGCAAGAAAACTTGCTTAAAATGCAATATTATGCGAAATTTTGAGATTTGAAGGCCAAATCACATATCGTGATACTACATGAAATAGTATCGAGATATTGGTAAAAATGAATATATTTACGTAATATCAAACTACATGAAAAACGTGAAAAAAGTCACTATTATACCAAATTTGAGGATTTTAACTTCGAATCATGGAGCGAGGTTTCGTATTATTTAGATCCAAGAAAAGACATATGACAATGTTGTTGCCAATACAAATGATAAAAATCAATGTGTTTTCATTAGAATTAACTAATATGTTCCTGATTTTCCGTTTATATTACCGATGGAAGATGTACACGTAAAACCGCTCTATTCCGGCTGAAACGTCGATATATGTAATAAAAACCGAACTTCTCCCCGTTTCAATATCTTACTCAGTATTTTAACGAGAAACAAATGGATTATTGAAAATGAAGTATTTAAGGTTGTTATCTAATCAATTATGTGTTTGCATTATTTTATCGTATATTTAATGAATTAATACCAATAAACTGAAAATTTACAAAAACGTGGAAAAACGGCAAAATATTGCCTAATTCGATGATATTTTGTTTAAATCACATAAAGGAAAAGGGGATTGATAAACGTCAAAATATTGCTAAATTCGACGATTTTTAGTACAAAACAAATTGCATGAAACTTGCTTAAAAATGCAAACTTTGCGAAATTCTGAGATATGAAGGCCAAATCACATATCGTGAGAAAACATGAAGTAGAATCGAAATATTGGTAAAAACGAATATATTTACGTAAAATCACACTACATGAAAAACGTGAAAAAAGTCACTATTTTACCATATTTGAGGATTTTAACTTCAAATCATAGAGCGAGGTTTCGTGTTATTTAGATCCAAAAAAAGACATATGACAATGCGAAACACATTTTATCATTCCAATACAAATGATAAAAATCAATGTGTTTTCATTAGAATTAACTAAAATGTTCCTGATTTTCCGTTTATATTACCGATGGAAGATGTACACGTAAAACCGCTCTAATCCAGCTGAAACGTCGATATATGCAATAAAAACGAAAGTTCTTCCCTTTTTAATATCTTAGTCTGTATTTTAACGAGAAACAAATAGTTCATTGAAATTAAAGAATTTAAGGGTAATATCTAATCAATTATGTGTTTGCATCATTTTTATCGTATATTTAATGTATTAATAACAATAAACTGAAAATTCACAAAAACGTGGAAAAACAGCAAAATATTGCCTAATTTGATGATATTTTGTTTAAATCACATAAAGGAAAAGGGGATGATAAACGTGAAAATATTGCTAAATTCGATGATTTTTCGTACGACACAAAATGCTAGAAAACTTGCTTAAAATGCGATATTATGCGAAATTCTGAGATTTGAAGGCCAAATCACATATCGTGATTTGAAATACTACATGAAATAGTATCGAGATATTGGTAAAAATGAATATATTTACGTAATATCAAACTACATGAAAAACGTGAAAAAAGTCACTCTTATACCAAATTTGAGGATTTTAACTTCGAATCATGGAGCGAGGTTTCGTATTATTTAGATCCAAGAAAGGACATATGACAATGTTGTTTCCAATACAAATGATAAAAATCTATGTGTTTTCATTAGAATTAACTAATATGTTCCTGATTTTCCGTTAATATTACCGATGGAAGATGTACACGTAAAACCGCTCTATTCCGGCTGAAACGTCGATATATGCAATAATAACCGAACTTCTCCCCTTTTCAATATCTTACTCAGTATTTTAACGAGAAACAAATGGATTATTGAAAATGAAGTATTTAATGTTGTTATCTAATCAATTATGTGTTTGCATTATTTTTACTGTATATTTAATGAATTAATACCAATAAACTGAAAATTTACAAAAACGTGGAAAAACGGCAAAATATTGCCTAATTCGATGATATTTAGTTTAAATCACATAAAGGAAAAGGGGATTGATAAACGTCAAAATATTGCTACATTCGACGATTTTTAGTACAAAACAAATTGCAAGAAACTTGCTTAAAAATGCAAACTTTGCGAAATTCTGAGATATGAAGGCCAAATCACATATCGTGAGAAAACATGAAGTAGAATCAAAATATTGGTAAAAACGAATATATTTACGTAAAATCACACTACATGAAAAACGTGAAAAAGTCACTATTTTACCATATTTGAGGATTTTAACTTCAAATCATAGAGTGAGGTTTCGTATTATTTGGATCCAAAAAAAGACATATGACAATGCGAAACACATTTTATCATTCCAATACAAATGATAAAAATCAATGTGTTTTCATTAGAATTAACTAAAATGTTCCTGATTTTCCGTTTATATTACCGATGGAAGATGTACACGTAAAACCGCTCTAATCCAGCTGAAACGTTGATATATGCAATAAAAACAAAAGTTCTCCCCTTTTTAATATCTTAGTCTGTATTTTAACGAGAAACAAATAGTTCATTGAAATTAAAGTATTTAAGGGTAATATCTAATCAATTATGTGTTTACATCATTTTTATCGTATATTTAATGTATTAATAACAATAAACTGAAAATTCACAAAAACGTGGAAAAACAGCAAAATATTGCCTAATTCGATGATATTTTGTTTAAATCACATAAAGGAAAAGGGGATGATAAACGTGAAAATATTGCTAAATTCGATGATTTTTCGTACGACACAAAATGCTAGAAAACTTGCTTAAAATGCGATATTATGCGCAATTCTGAGATTTGAAGGCCAAATCACATATCGTGATTTGAAATACTACATGAAATAGTATCGAGATATTGGTAAAAATGAATATATTTACGTAATATCAAACTACATGAAAAACGTGAAAAAAGTCACTCTTATACCAAATTTGAGGATTTTAACTTCGAATCATGGAGCGAGGTTTCGTATTATTTAGATCCAAGAAAGGACATATGACAATGTTGTTTCCAATACAAATGATAAAAATCTATGTGTTTTCATTAGAATTAACTAATATGTTCCTGATTTTCCGTTAATATTACCGATGGAAGATGTACACGTAAAACCGCTCTATTCCGGCAGAAACGTCGATATATGCAATAATAACCGAACTTCTCCCCTTTTCAATATCTTACTCAGTATTTTAACGAGAAACAAATGGATTATTGAAAATGAAGTATTTAAGGTTGTTATCTAATCAATTATGTGTTTGCATTATTTTTACTGTATATTTAATGAATTAATACCAATAAACTGAAAATTTACAAAAACGTGGAAAAACGGCAAAATATTGTCTAATTCGATGATATTTAGTTTAAATCACATAAAGGAAAAGGGGATTGATAAACGTCAAAATATTGCTAAATTCGACGATTTTTAGTACAAAACAAATTGCAAGAAACTTGCTTAAAAATGCAAACTTTGCGAAATTCTGAGATATGAAGGCCAAATCAAATATCGTGAGAAAGCATGAAGTAGAATCGAAATATTGGTAAAAACGAATATATTTACGTAAAATCACACTACATGAAAAACGTGAAAAAAGTCTCTATTTTACCATATTTGAGGATTTTAACTTCAAATCATAGAGCGAGGTTTTGTATTATTTAGATCCAAGAAAAGACATATGACAATGCGAAACACATTTTATCATTCCAATACAAATGATATAAATCAATGTGTTTTCATTAGAATTAACTAAAATGTTCCTGATTTTCCGTTTATATTACCGTGGAAGATGTACACGTAAAACTGCTCTAATCCAGCTGAAACGTCGATATATGCAATAAAAACAGAACTTCTCCCCTTTTCAATATCTTAGTCTGTATTTTAACGAGAAACAAATAGTTGATTGAAAATAAAGTATTTAAGGGTAATATCTAATCAATTATGTGTTTGCATCATTTTTATCGTATATTTAATGTAATAATAACAATAAACTGAAAATTCACCAAAACGTGGAAAAACAGCAAAATATTGCCTAATTCGATGATATTTTGTTTAAATCACATTAAGGAAAAGGGGATGATAAACGTGAAAATATTGCTAAATTCCATGATTTTTCGTAAGACACAAAATGCAAGAAAACTTGCTTAAAATGCAATATTATGCGAAATTCTGAGATTTGAAGGCCAAATCACATATCGTGATACTACATGAAATAGTATCGAGATATTGGTAAAAATGAATATATTTACGTAATATCAAACTACATGAAAAACGTGAAAAAAGTCACTCTTATACCAAATTTGAGGATTTTAACTTCGAATCATGGAGCGAGGTTTCGTATTATTTAGATCCAAGAAAGGACATATGACAATGTTGTTTCCAATACAAATGATAAAAATCTATGTGTTTTCATTAGAATTAACTAATATGTTCCTGATTTTCCGTTAATATTACCGATGGAAGATGTACACGTAAAACCGCTCTATTCCGGCTGAAACGTCGATATATGTAATAAAAACCGAACTTCTCCCCGTTTCAATATCTTACACAGTATTTTAACTAGAAACAAATGGATTATTGAAAATGAAGTATTTAAGGTTGTTATCTAATCAATTATGTGTTTGCATTATTTTTATCGTATATTTAATGAATTAATACCAATAAACTGAAAATTTACAAAAACGTGGAAAAACGGCAAAATATTGCCTAATTCGATGATATTTTGTTTAAATCACATAAAGGAAAAGGGGATTGATAAACGTCAAAATATTGCTAAATTCGACGATTTTTAGTACAAAACAAATTGCAAGAAACTTGCTTAAAAATGCAAACTTTGCGAAATTCTGAGATATGAAGGCCAAATCACATATCGTGAGAAAACATGAAGTAGAATCGAAATATTGGTAAAAACGAATATATTTACGTAAAATCACACTACATGAAAAACGTGAAAAAAGTCACTATTTTACCATATTTGAGGATTTTAACTTCAAATCATAGAGCGAGGTTTCGTATTATTTAGATCCAAAAAAAGACATATGACAATGCGAAACACATTTTATCATTCCAATACAAATGATAAAAATCAATGTGTTTTCATTAGAATTAACTAAAATGTTCCTGATTTTCCGTTTATATTACCGATGGAAGATGTACACGTAAAACCGCTCTAATCCAGCTGAAACGTCGATATATGCAATAAAAACAAAAGTTCTCCCCTTTTTAATATCTTAGTCTGTATTTTAACGAGAAACAAATAGTTCATTGAAATTAAAGTATTTAAGGGTAATATCTAATCAATTATGTGTTTACATCATTTTTATCGTATATTTAATGTATTAATAACAATAAACTGAAAATTCACAAAAACGTGGAAAAACAGCAAAATATTGCCTAATTCGATGATATTTTGTTTAAATCACATAAAGGAAAAGGGGATGATAAACGTGAAAATATTGCTAAATTCGATGATTTTTCGTACGACACAAAATGCTAGAAAACTTGCTTAAAATGCGATATTATGCGAAATTCTGAGATTTGAAGGCCAAATCACATATCGTGATTTGAAATACTACATGAAATAGTATCGAGATATTGGTAAAAATGAATATATTTACGTAATATCAAACTACATGAAAAACGTGAAAAAAGTCACTCTTATACCAAATTTGAGGATTTTAACTTCGAATCATGGAGCGAGGTTTCGTATTATTTAGATCCAAGAAAGGACATATGACAATGTTGTTTCCAATACAAATGATAAAAATCTATGTGTTTTCATTAGAATTAACTAATATGTTCCTGATTTTCCGTTAATATTACCGATGGAAGATGTACACGTAAAACCGCTCTATTCCGGCAGAAACGTCGATATATGCAATAAAAAAGAACTTCTCCCCTTTTCAATATCTTAGTCTGTATTTTAACGAGAAACAAATAGTTATTGAAAATGAAGTATTAAGGTTATCTAATCAATTATGTGTTTGCATATTTTTATCGTATATTTAATGAATTAATACCAATAAACTGAAAATTACAAAAACGTGGAAAAACAGCAAAATATTGCCTAATTCGATGATATTTTGTTTAAATCACATAAAGGAAAAGGGGATGATAAACGTCAAAATATTGCTAAATTCGACGATTTTTAGTACGACACAAAATGCAAGAAACTTGCTTAAAATGCAAATTTGCGAAATTCTGAGATATGAAGGCCAAATCACATATCGTGAGAAAACTACATGAATAGTATCGAATATTGGTAAAAACGAATATATTTACGTAAAATCAAACATGAAAAACGTGAAAAAAGTCACTTTTACCAATTTGAGGATTTTAACTTCAAATCATAGAGCGAGGTTTCGTATTATTTAGATCCAAGAAAGACATATGACAATGTTCATTCCAATACAAATGATAAAAATCAATGTGTTTTCATTAGAATTAAAAATGTTCCTGATTTTCCGTTATATTACCGATGGAAGATGTACACGTAAAACCGCTCTATCCGGCTGAAACGTCGATATATGCAATAAAACGAACTTCTCCCCTTTTCAATATCTTACTCAGTATTTTAACGAGAAACAAATGGTTATTGAAAATGAAGTATTTAAGGGTTATCTAATCAATTATGTGTTTGCATATTTTTATGTATATTTAATGAATTAATACCAATAAACTGAAAATTTACAAAAACGTGGAAAAACGGCAAAATATTGCCTAATTCGATGATATTTGTTTAAATCACATAAAGGAAAAGGGATTGATAAACGTCAAAATATTTCAAAATTCGACGATTTTTAGGATCAGGAGAGGGATGCAGAGGTTTAAGAGAGTGATGCAGAGGCTCAAGAGAGTGATGCAGAGGATCAAGAGTGTGATGCAGAGGCTCGAGAGAGTGATTCAGAGGCTTTCGAAAGTGATGCAGAGAATCAAGAGAGTGATGCAGAGGCTCGAGAGAGTTATGCAGAGGCCTCAAGAGAGGGATTCAGAGGCTTAAGAGAGTGATGCAGAGGCTTAAGAGTGATGCAGAGGCTGAAGAGAGTGTTGCAGAGGCTCAAGAGAGGGATGAAGAGACTGAAGAGAGTGATGCAGAGGCTTAAGAGAGTGAGTCAAAGGCTTAGGAGAGGGATGCAGAGGCTCAAGAGTAATGTAGAGGCTGAAGAGGGTGATGCAGAGGCTCAAGAGTGGGATGCAGAGGCTTAAGAGAGGGATGCAGAGGTTCAAAAGAGGGATGTAGAGGCTCAAGAGAGTGATTCAGAGGCTTACGAGAGTGATGCAGAGGCTTAAGAGAGGGATGCAGAGGCTCAAAAGAGTGATTCAGAGGCTGAAGTGAGGGATGCAGAGGCTCAAGAGAGTGATTCAGAGGCTTACGAGAGTGATGCAGAGGCTTAAGAGAGTGATGCAGAGGCTAAAGAGAGTGATGCAGAGGCTCAAGAGAGGGATGCCGAGGCTCAAGAGAGGGATGCAGGGGCTCAAGAGAGGGATGCAGAGGCTCAAGTGAGGGATGCAGAGGCACAAGAGAGGGATGCAGAGGATCTTGAGAGTGATGCAGAGGCTCAAGAGAGGGATGCAGAGGCTTAGCGAGTGATTCAAATGCTCAAGAGAAGGATGCAAAGGCTCATAGAGGGATGGAGGAGTTCAAGAGAGAGAGAGGCCGAGCTCAAGAAAGGGATTCAGTGGCTTAGAAAGTGATGCAGAGGCTCAAAAGAGGGATGCAGAGGCTTAAGAGGGTGATGCAGAGGCTCAAGAGAGTGATGCTGAAGCTCAATAGAGGGATGCAGCGGCCAAGAGAGTGATAGAGAGGCTCAAGAGAGTGATTCAGAGGTTTGCGAGAGTGATGCAGAGGTTTGAGAGAGTGAGCAGAGGCTTACGAGAGTGATGCAGAGGCTTAAGAGAGTGGTGCAGAGGCTCAAGAGAGGAATGCAGAGACTCAAGAGAATGATGTAGAGGCTTAAGAGAGGGATGAATCACATAAAGGAAAAAGGGGATTGATAAACGTCAAAATATTGCTAAATTCGACGATTTTTAGTACAAAACAAATTGCAAGAAATTGCTTAAAAATGCAAACTTTGCGAAATTCTGAGATATGAAGGCCAAATCACATATCGTGAGAAAACATGAAGTAGAATCGAAATATTGGTAAAAACGAATATATTTACGTAAAATCACTACATGAAAAACGTGAAAAAAGTCACTATTTTACCATATTTGAGGATTTTAACTTCAAATCATAGAGCGAGGTTTCGTATTATTTAGATCCAAAAAAAGACATGACAATGCGAAACACATTTTATCATTCCAATACAAATGATAAAAATCAATGTGTTTTCATTAGAATTAACTAAAATGTTCCTGATTTTCCGTTTATATTACCGATGGAAGATGTACACGTAAAACCGCTCTAATCCAGCTGAAACGTCGATATATGCAATAAAAACAGAACTTCTCCCCTTTTCAATATCTTAGTCTGTATTTTAACGAGAAACAAATAGTTGATTGAAAATAAGTATTTAAGGGTAATATCTAATCAATTATGGTTTGCATCATTTTATCGTATATTTAATGTAATAATAACAATAAACTGAAAATTCACAAAACGTGGAAAAACAGCAAAATATTGCCTAATTCGATGATATTTTGTTTAAATCACATAAAGGAAAAGGGGATGATAAACGTGAAAATATTGCTAAATTCGATTTTTCGTACGACACAAAATGCAAGAAAACTTGCTTAAAATGCAATATTATGCGAAATTCTGAGATTTGAAGGCCAAATCACATATCGTGATACTACATGAAATAGTATCGAGATATTGGTAAAAATGAATATATTTACGTAATATCAAACTACATGAAAAACGTGAAAAAAGTCACTCTTATACCAAATTTGAGGATTTTAACTTCGAATCAGGAGCGAGGTTTCGTATTATTTAGATCCAAGAAAGACATATGACAATGTTGTTTCCAATACAAATGATAAAAATCTATGTGTTTTCATTAGAATTAACTAATATGTTCCTGATTTTCCGTTAATATTACCGATGGAAGATGTACACGTAAAACCGCTCTATTCCGGCTGAAACGTCGATATATGCAAAATAACCGAACTTCTCCCCTTTTCAATATCTTACTCAGTATTTTAACGAGAAACAAATGGATTATTGAAAATGAAGTATTTAAGGTTGTTATCTAATCAATTATGTGTTTGCATTATTTTTACTGTATATTTAATGAATTAATACCAATAAACTGAAAATTTACAAAAACGTGGAAAAACGGCAAAATATTGCCTAATTCGATGATATTTGTTAAATCACATAAAGGAAAAGGGGATTGATAAACGTCAAAATATTGCTAAATTCGACGATTTTTAGTACAAAACAAATTGCAAGAAACTTGCTTAAAATGCAAACTTTGCGAAATTCTGAGATATGAAGGCCAAATCACATATCGTGAGAAAGCATGAAGTAGAATCGAAATATTGGTAAAAACGAATATATTTACGTAAAATCACACTACATGAAAAACGTGAAAAAAAGTCACTATTTTACCATATTTGAGGATTTTAACTTCAAATCATAGAGCGAGGTTTCGTATTATTTAGATCCAAAAAAAGACATATGACAATGCGAAACACATTTTATCATTCCAATACAAATGATAAAAATCAATGTGTTTTCATTAGAATTAACTAAAATGTTCCTGATTTTCCGTTTATATACCGATGGAAGATGTACACGTAAAACCGCTCTAATCCAGCTGAAACGTCGATATATGCAATAAAAACAGAATTCTCCCTTTTTAATATCTTAGTCTGTATTTTAACGAGAAACAAATAGTTGATTGAAAATTAAAGTATTTAAGGGTAATATCTAATCAATTATGTGTTTGCATCATTTTTATCGTATATTTAATGTATAATAACAATAAACTGAAAATTCACAAAACGTGGAAAAACAGCAAAATATTGCCTAATTCGATGATATTTTGTTTAAATCACATAAAGGAAAAGGGGATGATAAACGTGAAAATATTGCTAAATTCGATGATTTTTCGTACGACACAAAATGCAGAAAACTTGCTTAAAATGCAATATTATGCGAAATTCTGAGATTTGAAGGCCAAATCACATATCGTGATACTACATGAAATAGTATCGAGATATTGGTAAAAATGAATATATTTACGTAATATCAAACTACATGAAAAACGTGAAAAAAGTCACTTTTACCAAATTTGAGGATTTTAACTTCGAATCATGGAGCGAGGTTTCGTATTATTTAGATCCAAGAAAGGACATATGACAATGTTGTTTCCAATACAAATGATAAAAATCTATGTGTTTTCATTAGAATTAACTAATATGTTCCTGATTTTCCGTTAATATTACCGATGGAAGATGTACACGTAAAACCGCTCTATTCCGGCTGAAACGTCGATATATGCAATAATAACCGAACTTCTCCCCTTTCAATATCTTACTCAGTATTTTAACGAGAAACAAATGGATTATTGAAAATGAAGTATTTAAGGTTGTTATCTAATCAATTATGTGTTTGCATTATTTTTACGTATATTTAATGAATTAATACCAATAAACTGAAAATTACAAAAACGTGGAAAAACGGCAAAATATTGCCTAATTCGATGATATTTTGTTTTAAATCACATAAAGGAAAAGGGGATTGATAAACGTCAAAATATTGCTAAATTCGACGATTTTTAGTACAAAACAAATTGCAAGAAACTTGCTTAAAAATGCAAACTTTGCGAAATTCTGAGATATGAAGGCCAAATCACATATCGTGAGAAAACATGAAGTAGAATCGAAATATTGGTAAAAACGAATATATTTACGTAAAATCACACTACATGAAAAACGTGAAAAAAGTCACTATTTTACCATATTTGAGGATTTTAACTTCAAATCATAGAGCGAGGTTTCGTATTATTTAGATCCAAAAAAAGACATATGACAATGCGAAACACATTTTATCATTCCAATACAAATGATAAAAATCAATGTGTTTTCATTAGAATTAACTAAAATGTTCCTGATTTTCCGTTTATATTACCGATGGAAGATGTACACGTAAAACCGCTCTAATCCAGCTGAAACGTCGATATATGCAATAAAAACAAAAGTTCTCCCCTTTTCAATATCTTAGTCTGTATTTTAACGAGAAACAAATAGTTCATGAAATTAAAGTATTTAAGGGTAATATCTAATCAATTATGTGTTTGCATCATTTTTATCGTATATTTAATGTATTAATAACAATAAACTGAAAATTCACAAAAACGTGGAAAAACAGCAAAATATTGCCTAATTCGATGATATTTTGTTTAAATCACATAAAGGAAAAGGGGATGATAAACGTGAAAATATTGCTAAATTCGATGATTTTTCGTACGACACAAAATGCAGAAAACTTGCTTAAAATGCATATTATGCGAAATTCTGAGATTTGAAGGCCAAATCACATATCGTGATTTGAAATACTACATGAAATAGTATCGAGATATTGGTAAAAATGAATATATTTACGTAATATCAAACTACATGAAAAACGTGAAAAAAGTCACTCTTATACCAAATTTGAGGATTTTAACTTCGAATCATGGAGCGAGGTTTCGTATTATTTAGATCCAAGAAAGGACATATGACAATGTTGTTTCCAATACAAATGATAAAAATCTGTGTTTTCATTAGAATTAACTAATATGTTCCTGATTTTCCGTTAATATTACCGATGGAAGATGTACACGTAAAACCGCTCTATTCCGGCTGAAACGTCGATATATGCAATAATAACCGAACTTCTCCCCTTTTCAATATCTTACTCAGTATTTTAACGAGAAACAAATGGATTATTGAAAATGAAGTATTTAAGGTTGTTATCTAATCAATTATGTGTTTGCATTATTTTTATCTATATTTAATGAATTAATACCAATAAACTGAAAATTTACAAAAACGTGGAAAAACGGCAAAATATTGCCTAATTCGATGATATTTAGTTTAAATCACATAAAGGAAAAGGGGATTGATAAACGTCAAAATATTGCTAAATTCGACGATTTTTAGTACAAAACAAATTGCAAGAAACTTGCTTAAAAATGCAAACTTTGCGAAATTCTGAGATATGAAGGCCAAATCAAATATCGTGAGAAAGCATGAAGTAGAATCGAAATATTGGTAAAAACGAATATATTTACGTAAAATCACACTACATGAAAAACGTGAAAAAAGTCTCTATTTTACCATATTTGAGGATTTTAACTTCAAATCATAGAGCGAGGTTTGTATTATTTAGATCCAAGAAAAGACATATGACAATGCGAAACACATTTTATCATTCCAATACAAATGATATAAATCAATGTGTTTTCATTAGAATTAACTAAAATGTTCCTGATTTTCCGTTTATATTACCGATGGAAGATGTACACGTAAAACCGCTCTAATCCAGCTGAAACGTCGATATATGCAATAAAAACAGAACTTCTCCCCTTTTCAATATCTTAGTCTGTATTTTAACGAGAAACAAATAGTTGATTGAAAATAAAGTATTTAAGGGTAATATCTAATCAATTATGTGTTTGCATCATTTTTATCGTATATTTAATGTAATAATAACAATAAACTGAAAATTCACAAAAACGTGGAAAAACAGCAAAATATTGCCTAATTCGATGATATTTTGTTTAAATCACATAAAGGAAAAGGGGATGATAAACGTGAAAATATTGCTAAATTCATGATTTTTCGTACGACACAAAATGCAAGAAAACTTGCTTAAAATGCATATTATGCGAAATTCTGAGATTTGAAGGCCAAATCACATATCGTGATACTACATGAAATAGTATCGAGATATTGGTAAAAATGAATATATTTACGTAATATCAAACTACATGAAAAACGTGAAAAAAGTCACTATTATACCAAATTTGAGGATTTTAACTTCGAATCATGGAGCGAGGTTTCGTATTATTTAGATCCAAGAAAGGACATATGACAATGTTGTTTCCAATACAAATGATAAAAATCTATGTGTTTTCATTAGAATTAACTAATATGTTCCTGATTTTCCGTTATATTACCGATGGAAGATGTACACGTAAAACCGCTCTATTCCGGCTGAAACGTCGATATATGCAATAAAAACCGAACTTCTCCCCTTTTCAATATCTTACTCAGTATTTTAACTAGAAACAAATGGATTATTGAAAATGAAGTATTTAAGGTTGTTATCTAATCAATTATGTGTTTGCATTATTTTTATCGTATATTTAATGAATTAATACCAATAAACTGAAAATTTACAAAAACGTGGAAAAACGGCAAAATATTGCCTAATTCGATGATATTTTGTTAAATCACATAAAGGAAAAGGGGATTGATAAACGTCAAAATATTGCTAAATTCGACGATTTTTAGTACAAAACAAATTGCAAGAAACTTGCTTAAAAATGCAAACTTTGCGAAATTCTGAGATATGAAGGCCAAATCACATATCGTGAGAAAGCATGAAGTAGAATCGAAATATTGGTAAAAACGAATATATTTACGTAAAATCACACTACATGAAAAACGTGAAAAAAGTCACTATTTTACCATATTTGAGGATTTTAACTTCAAATCATAGAGCGAGGTTTCGTATTATTTAGATCCAAGAAAAGACATATGACAAT
This sequence comes from Procambarus clarkii, assembly GCF_040958095.1. Taxonomy (NCBI): domain Eukaryota; kingdom Metazoa; phylum Arthropoda; class Malacostraca; order Decapoda; family Cambaridae; genus Procambarus; species Procambarus clarkii. The sequence continues at coordinate 7,411,150 of NC_091224.1, read as the reverse complement.
GCGAAACACATTTTATCATTCCAATACAAATGATAAAATCAATGTGTTTTCATTAGAATTAACTAAAATGTTCCTGATTTTCCGTTTATATTACCGATGGAAGATGTACACGTAAAACCGCTCTAATCCAGCTGAAACGTCGATATATGCAATAAAAACAAATTCTCCCCTTTTCAATATCTTAGTCTGTATTTTAACGAGAAACAAATAGTTGATTGAAAATAAAGTATTTAAGGGTAATATCTAATCAATTATGTGTTTGCATCATTTTTATCGTATATTTAATGTATAATAACAATAAACTGAAAATTCACCAAAAGTGGAAAAACAGCAAAATATTGCCTAATTCGATGATATTTTGTTTAAATCACATAAAGGAAAAGGGGATGATAAACGTGAAAATATTGCTAAATTCGATGATTTTTCGTACGACACAAAATGCAAGAAAACTTGCTTAAAATGCAATATTATGCGAAATTCTGAGATTTGAAGGCCAAATCACATATCGTGATACTACATGAAATAGTACGAGATATTGGTAAAAATGAATATATTTACGTAATATCAAACTACATGAAAACGTGAAAAAAGTCACTCTTATACCAAATTTGAGGATTTTAACTTCGAATCATGGAGCGAGGTTTCGTATTATTTAGATCCAAGAAAGGACATATGACAATGTTGTTTCCAATACAAATGATAAAAATCTATGTGTTTTCATTAGAATTAACTAATATGTTCCTGATTTTCCGTTAATATTACCGATGGAAGATGTACACGTAAAACCGCTCTATTCCGGCTGAAACGTCGATATATGCAAAAAAACCGAACTTCTCCCCTTTTCAATATCTTACTCAGTATTTTAACGAGAAACAAATGGATTATTGAAAATGAAGTATTTAAGGTTGTTATCTAATCAATTATGTGTTTGCATTATTTTTACTGTATATTTAATGAATTAATACCAATAAACTGAAAATTTACAAAAACGTGGAAAAACGGCAAAATATTGCCTAATTCGATGATATTTTGTTTAAATCACATAAAGGAAAAGGGGATTGATAAACGTCAAAATATTGCTAAATTCGACGATTTTTAGTACAAAACAAATTGCAAGAAACTTGCTTAAAAATGCAAACTTTGCGAAATTCTGAGATATGAAGGCCAAATCACATATCGTGAGAAAACATGAAGTAGAATCGAAATATTGGTAAAAACGAATATATTTACGTAAAATCACACTACATGAAAAACGTGAAAAAAGTCACTATTTTACCATATTTGAGGATTTTAACTTCAAATCATAGAGCGAGGTTTCGTATTATTTGATCCAAAAAAAGACATATGACAATGCGAAACACATTTTATCATTCCAATACAAATGATATAAATCAATGTGTTTTCATTAGAATTAACTAAAATGTTCCTGATTTTCCGTTTATATTACCGATGGAAGATGTACACGTAAAACCGCTCTAATCCAGCTGAAACGTCGATATATGCAATAAAAACAGAACTTCTCCCCTTTTTAATATCTTAGTCTGTATTTTAACGAGAAACAAATAGTTGATTGAAAATAAAGTATTTAAGGGTAATATCTAATCAATTATGTGTTTGCATCATTTTTATCGTATATTTAATGTATTAATAACAATAAACTGAAAAATTCACCAAAACGTGGAAAAACAGCAAAATATTGCCTAATTCGATGATATTTTGTTTAAATCACATAAAGGAAAAGGGGATGATAAACGTGAAAATATTGCTAAATTCGATGATTTTTCGTACGACACAAAATGCAGAAAACTTGCTTAAAATGCAATATTATGCGAAATTCTGAGATTTGAAGGCCAAATCACATATCGTGATACTACATGAAATAGTATCGAGATATTGGTAAAAATGAATATATTTACGTAATATCAAACTACATGAAAAACGTGAAAAAAGTCACTATTATACCAAATTTGAGGATTTTAACTTCGAATCATGGAGCGAGGTTTCGTATTATTTAGATCCAAGAAAGGACATATGACAATGTTGTTCCAATACAAATGATAAAAATCTATGTGTTTTCATTAGAATTAACTAATATGTTCCTGATTTTCCGTTAATATTACCGATGGAAGATGTACACGTAAAACCGCTCTATTCCGGCTGAAACGTCGATATATGCAATAATAACCGAACTTCTCCCCTTTTCAATATCTTACTCAGTATTTTAACGAGAAACAAATGGATTATTGAAAATGAAGTATTTAAGGTTGTTATCTAATCAATTATGTGTTTGCATTATTTTTACTGTATATTTAATGAATTAATACCAATAAACTGAAAATTTACAAAAACGTGGAAAAACGGCAAAATATTGCTAATTCGATGATATTTTGTTAAATCACATAAAGGAAAAGGGGATTGATAAACGTCAAAATATTGCTAAATTCGACGATTTTTAGTACAAAACAAATGCAAGAAACTTGCTTAAAAAGCAAACTTTGCGAAATTCTGAGATATGAAGGCCAACACATATCGTGAGAAAATGAAGTAGAATCGAAATATTGGTAAAAACGAATATATTTACGTAAAATCACACTACATGAAAAACGTGAAAAAAGTCACTATTTTACCATATTTGAGGATTTTAACTTCAAATCATAGAGCGAGGTTTCGTATTATTTAGATCCAAGAAAAGACATATGACAATGCGAAACACATTTTATCATTCCAATACAAATGATAAAATCAATGTGTTTTCATTAGAATTAACTAAAATGTTCCTGATTTTCCGTTTATATTACCGATGGAAGATGTACACGTAAAACCGCTCTAATCCAGCTGAAACGTCGATATATGCAATAAAAACAGTTCTCCCCTTTTAATATCTTAGTCTGTATTTTAACGAGAAACAAATAGTTGATTGAAATAAAGTATTTAAGGGTAATATCTAATCAATTATGTGTTTGCATCATTTTTATCGTATATTTAATGTATTAATAACAATAAACTGAAAATTCACCAAAACGTGGAAAAACAGCAAAATATTGCCTAATTCGATGATATTTTGTTTAAATCACATAAAGGAAAAGGGGATGATAAACGTGAAAATATTGCTAAATTCGATGATTTTTCGTACGACACAAAATGCAAGAAAACTTGCTTAAAATGCAATATTATGCGAAATTCTGGATTTGAAGGCCAAATCACATATCGTGATTAAATACTACATGAAATAGTATCGAGATATTGGTAAAAATGAATATATTTACGTAATATCAAACTACATGAAAAAACGTGAAAAAAGTCACTCTTATACCAAATTTGATGATTTTAACTTCGAATCATGGAGCGAGGTTTCGTATTATTTAGATCCAAGAAAGGACATATGACAATGTTGCTTCCAATACAAATGATAAAAATCTATGTTTTTTCATTAGAATTAACTAAAATGTTCCTGATTTTCCGTTATATTACCGATGGAAGATGTACACTAAAACCGCTCTAATCCAGCTGAAACGTCGATATATGCAATAAAAACAAGATCTTCTCCCCTTTTCAATATCTTAGTCTGTATTTTAACGAGAAACAAATAGTTGATTGAAAATAAAGTATTTAAGGGTAATATCTAATCAATTATGTGTTTGCATGCATTTTTATCGTATATATAATGTAATTAATACAATAAACTGAAAATTCACCAAAAACGTGGAAAAACAGCAAAATATTGCCTAATTCGATGATATTTAGTTTAAATCACATAAAGGAAAAGGGGATTGATAAACGTCAAAATATTGCTAAATTCGACGATTTTTAGTACAAAACAAATTGCAAGAAACTTGCTTAAAAATGCAAACTTTGCGAAATTCTGAGATATGAAGGCCAAATCACATATCGTGAGAAAGCATGAAGTAGAATCGAAATATTGGTAAAAACGAATATATTTACGTAAAATCACACTACATGAAAAACGTGAAAAAAGTCACTATTTTACCATATTTGAGGATTTTAACTTCAAATCATAGAGCGAGGTTTCGTATTATTTAGATCCAAGAAAAGACATATGACAATGCGAAACACATTTTATCATTCCAATACAAATGATAAAAATCAATGTCTTTTCATTAGAATTAACTAAAATGTTCCTGATTTTCCGTTTATATTACCGATGGAAGATGTACACGTAAAACCGCTCTATTCCGGCTGAAACGTCGATATATGCAATAAAAACCGAACTTTTCCCCTTTTCAATATCTTACTCAGTATTTTAACGAGAAACAAATGGATTATTGAAAAAGATATATAAGGTTATCTAATCAATAATGTGTTTGCATTATTTTTATCGTATATTTAATGAATTAATACCAATAAACTCAAAATTTACAAAAACGTGGAAAAACGGCAAAATATTGCCTAATTCGATGATATTTTGTTTAAATCACATAAAGGAAAAGGGGATTGATAAACGTCAAAATATTGCTAAATTCGACGATTTTTAGTACAAAACAAATTGCAAGAAACTTGCTTAAAAATGCAAACTTTTTGCGAAATTCTGAGATGTGAAGGCCAAATCACATATCGTGAGAAAGCATGAAGTAGAATCGAAATATTGGTAAAAACGAATATATTTACGTAAAATCACACTACATGATAAACGTGAAAAAGAGTCACTATTTTACCATATTTGAGGATTTTAACTTCAAATCATAGAGCGAGGTTCGTATTATTTAGATCCAAGAAAAGACATATGACAATGCGAAACACATTTTATCATTCCAATACAAATGATATAAATCAATGTGTTTTCATTAGAATTAACTAAAATGTTCCTGATTTTCCGTTTATATTACCGATGGAAGATGTACACGTAAAACCGCTCTAATCCAGCTGAAACGTCGATATATGCAATAAAAAGAGAACTTCTCCCCTTTTCAATATCTTAGTCTGTATTTTAACGAGAAACAAAATAGTTGATTGAAAATAAAGTAATTAAGGGTAATATCTAATCAATTATGTGTTTGCATCATTTTTATCGTATATTTAATGTATTAATAACAATAAACTGAAAATTCACAAAAACGTGGAAAAACAGCAAAATATTGACTAATTCGATGATATTTTGTTTAAATCACATAAAGGAAAAGGGGATGATAAACGTGAAAATATTGCTAAATTCGATGATTTTTCGTACGACACAAAATGCAAGAAAACTTGCTTAAAATGCAATATTATGCGAAATTCTGGGATTTGAAGGCCAAATCACATATCGTGATTTGAAATACTACATGAAATAGTATCGAGATATTGGTAAAAATGAATATATTTACGTAATATAAAAAATGGAAAAACATGGAAAAAAACGTGAAAAAAAGTCACTCTTATACCAAATTTGATGATTTTAACTTCGAATCATGGAGCGGGTTTCGTATTATTTAGATCCAAGAAAGGACATATGACAATGTTGCTTCCAATACAAATGATAAAAATCTATGTGTTTTCATTAGAATTAACTAATATGTTCCTGATTTTCCGTTAATATTACCGATGGAAGATGTACACGTAAAACCGCTCTATTCCGGCTGAAACGTCGCATATATGCAATAATAACCGAACTTCTCCCCTTTTCAATATCTTACTCAGTATTTTAACGAGAAACAAATGGATTATTGAAAATGAAGTATTTAAGGTTGTTATCTAATCAATTATGTGTTTGCATTATTTTTACTGTATATTTAATGAATTAATACCAATAAACTGAAAAATTTACAAAAACGTGGAAAAACGGCAAAATATTGCCTAATTCGATGATATTTAGTTTAAATCACATAAAGGAAAAGGGATTGATAAACGTCAAAATATTTCAAAATTCGACGATTTTTAGGATCAGGAGAGGGATGCAGAGGTTTAGAGAGTGATGCAGAGGCTCAAGAGAGTGATGCAGAGGATCAAGAGTGTGATGCAGAGGCTCGAGAGAGTGATTCAGAGGCTTTCGAAAGTGATGCAGAGAATCAAGAGAGTGATGCAGAGGCTCGAGAGAGTTATGGCAGAGGCCTCAAGAGAGGGATTCAGAGGCTTAAGAGAGTGATGCAGAGGCTTAAGAGTGATGCAGAGGCTGAAGAGAGTGTTTGCAGAGGCTCAAGAGAGGGATGAGAGACTGAAGAGAGTGATGCAGAGGCTTAAGAGAGTGAGTCAAAGGCTTAGGAGAGGGATGCAGAGGCTCAAGAGTAATGTAGAGGCTGAAGAGGGTGATGCAGAGGCTCAAGAGTGGGATGCAGAGGCTTAAGAGAGGGATGCAGAGGTTCAAAAGAGGGATGTAGAGGCTTCAAGAGAGTGATTCAGAGGCTTACGAGAGTGATGCAGAGGCTTAAGAGAGGGATGCAGAGGCTCAAAAGAGTGATTCAGAGGCTGAAGTGAGGGATGCAGAGGCTCAAGAGAGTGATTCAGAGGCTTACGAGAGTGATGCAGAGGCTTAAGAGAGTGATGCAGAGGCTAAAGAGAGTGATGCAGAGGCTCAAGAGAGGGATGCCGAGGCTCAAGAGAGGGATGCAGGGGCTCAAGAGAAGGGATGCAGAGGCTCAAGTGAGGGATGCAGAGGCACAAGAGAGGGATGCAGAGGATCTTGAGAGTGATGCAGAGGCTCAAGAGAGGGATGCAGAGGCTTAGCGAGTGATTCAAATGCTCAAAGAGAAGGATGCAAAGGCTCATGAGAGGGATGGAGGAGTTCAAGAGAGAGAGAGGCCGAGGCTCAAGAAAGGGATTCAGTGGCTTTAGAAAGTGATGCAGAGGCTCAAAAGAGGGATGCAGAGGCTTAAGAGGGTGATGCAGAGGCTCAAGAGAGTGATGCTGAAGCTCAATAGAGGGATGCAGCGGCTCAAGAGAGTGATAGAGAGGCTCAAGAGAGTGATTCAGAGGTTTGCGAGAGTGATGCAGAGGTTTGAGAGAGTGATGCAGAGGCTTACGAGAGTGATGCAGAGGCTTAAGAGAGTGGTGCAGAGGCTCAAGAGAGGAATGCAGAGACTCAAGAGAATGATGTAGAGGCTTAAGAGAGGGATGAATCACATAAAGGAAAAGGGGATTGATAAACGTCAAAATATTGCTAAATTCGACGATTTTTAGTACAAAACAAATTGCAAGAAATTTGCTTAAAAATGCAAACTTTGCGAAATTCTGAGATATGAAGGCCAAATCACATATCGTGAGAAAACATGAAGTAGAATGGAAATATTGGTAAAAACGAATATATTTACGTAAAATCACACTACATGAAAAACGTGAAAAAAGTCACTATTTTACCATATTTGAGGATTTAACTTCAAATCATAGAGCGAGGTTTCGTATTATTTAGATCCAAAAAAAAGACATATGACAATGCGAAACACATTTTATCATTCCAATACAAATGATAAAAATCAAGGTGTTTTCATTAGAATTAACTAAAATGTTCCTGATTTTCCGTTATATTACCGATGGAAGATGTACACGTAAAACCGCTCTAATCCAGCTGAAACGTCGATATATGCAATAAAAACAGAACTTCTCCCCTTTTCAATATCTTAGTCTGTATTTTAACGAGAAACAAATATTTGATTGAAAATAAAGTATTTAAGGGTAATATCTAATCAATTATGGTTTGCATCATATTTATCGTATATTTAATGTAATAATAACAATAAACTGAAAATTCACAAAAACGTGGAAAAACAGCAAATATTGCCTAATTCGATGATATTTTGTTTTAAATCACATAAAGGAAAAGGGGATGATAAACGTGAAAATATTGCTAAATTCAAAGATTTTTCGTACGACACAAAATGCAAGAAAACTTGCTAAAAATGCAATATTATGCGAAATTCTGAGATTTGAAGGCCAAATCACATGTCGTGATACTACATGAAATAGTATCGAGATATTGGTAAAAATGAATATATTTACGTAATATCAAACTACATGAAAAACGTGAAAAAAGTCACTATTATACCAAATTTGAGGATTTTAACTTCGAATCAAGGAGCGAGGTTTTGTATTGTTTAGATCCAAGAAAAGACATATGACAATGTTGTTGCCAATACAAATGATAAAAATCAATGTGTTTTCATTAGAATTAACTAATATGTTCCTGATTTTCCGTTTATATTACCGATGGAAGATGTACGCGTAAAACCGCTCTATTCCGGCTGAAACGTCGATATATGCAATAAAAACTGAACTTCTCCCCTTTTCAATATCTTACTCAGTATTTTAACTAGAAACAAATGGATTATTGAAAATGAAGTATTTTAAGGTTGTTATCTAATCAATTATGTGTTTGCATTATTTTTATCGTATATTTAATGAATTAATACCAATAAACTGAAAATTTACAAAACCGTGGAAAAACAGCAAAATATTGCCTAATTCGATGATATTTTGATTAAATCACATAAAGTAAAAGGGGATTGATGAACGTCAAAATATTGCTAAATTCGACGATTTTTAGTACAAAACAAAATGCAAGAAATTTGCTTAAAAATGCAAACTTTGCGAAATTCTGAGATATGAAGGCTAATACACATATCGTGAGAAAGCATGAAGTAGAATCGAAATATTGGTATAAACGAATATATTTACGTAAAATCATACTACATGAAAAACGTAAAAAAAGTCACTATTTTTACCATATTTGAGGATTTTAACTTCAAATCATAGAGCCGGTTTCGTATTATTTAGATTTAAGAAAAGACATATGACAATGCGAAACACATTTTATCATTCCAAAACAAATGATATAAATCAATGTGTTTTCATTAGAATTAAATAAAATGTTCCTGATTTTCCGTTTATATTACCGATGGAAGATGTACACGTAAAACCGCTCTAATCCAGCTGAAACGTCGATATATGCAACAAAAACAGAACTTCTCCCCTTTTCAATATCTTAGTCTGTATTTTAACGAGAAACAAATAGTTGATTGAAAATAAAGTATTTAAGGGTAATATCTAATCAATTATATGTTTGCATCATTTTTATCGTATATTTAATGTAATAATACAATAAACTGAAAATTCACCAAAACGTGGAAAAACAGCAAAATATTGCCTAATTCGATGATATTTTGTTTAAATCACATAAAGGAAAAGGGGAAGATAAACGTGAAAATATTGCTAAATTCGATGATTTTTCGTACGACACAAATGCAAGAAAACTTGCTTAAAATGCAATATTATGCGAAATTCTGAGATTTGAAGGGCAAATCACATATCGTGATACTACAATGAAATAGTACCGAGATATTGGTAAAAATGAATATATTTACGTAATATCAAACTACATGAAAAAACGTGAAAAAAGTCACTTTTATACCAAATTTGAGGATTTTAACTTCGAATCATAGCGCGAGGTTTCGTATTATTTAGATCCAAGAAAGGACATATGACAATGTTGTTTCCAATACAAATGATAACAATCTATGTGTTTTCATTAGAATTAACTAATATGTTCCTGATTTTCCGTTAATATTACCGATGGAAGATGTACACGTAAAACCGCTCTATTCCGGCTGAAACGTCGATATATGCAATAATAACCGAACTTCTCCCCTTTTCAATATCTTACTCAGTATTTTAACGAGAAACAAATGGATTATTGAAAATGAAGTATTTAGGTTGTTATCTAATCAATTATGTGTTTGCATTATTTTTACTGTATATTTAATGAATTAATACCAATAAACTGAAAATTTACAAAAACGTGGAAAAACGGCCAAATATTGCCTAATTCGATGATATTTTGTTTAAATCACATAAAGGAAAAGGGGATTGATAAACGTCAAAATATTGCTACATTCGACGATTTTTAGTACAAAACAAATTGCAAGAAACTTGCTTAAAAATGCAAACTTTGCGAAATTCTGAGATATGAAGGCCAAATCACATATCGTGAGAAAACATGAAGTAGAATCGAAATATTGGTAAAACGAATATATTTACGTAAAATCACACTACATGAAAAACGTGAAAAAAGTCACTATTTTACCATATTTGAGGATTTTAACTTCAAATCATAGAGCGAGGTTTCGTATTATTTGGATCCAAAAAAAGACATATGACAATGCGAAACACATTTTATCATTCCAATACAAATGATAAAAATCAATGTGTTTTCATTAGAATTAAACTAAAATGTTCCTGATTTTCCGTTTATATTACCGATGGAAGATGTACACGTAAACCGCTCTAATCCAGCTGAAACGTCGATATATGCAATAAAAACAAAAGTTCTCCCCTTTTTAATATCTTAGTCTGTATTTTAACGAGAAACAAATAGTTCATTGAAATTAAAGTATTTAAGGGTAATATCTAATCAATTATGTGTTTGCATCATTTTTATCGTATATTTAATGTATTAATAACAATAAACTGAAAATTCACAAAAACGTGGAAAAAACAGCAAAATATTGCCTAATTCGATGATATTTTGTTTAAATCACATAAAGGAAAAGGGGATGATAAACGTGAAAATATTGCTAAATTCGATGATTTTTCGTACGACACAAAATGCTAGAAAACTTGCTTAAAATGCGATATTATGCGAAATTCTGAGATTTGAAGGCCAAATCACATATCGTGATTTGAAATACTACATGAAATAGTATCGAGATATTGGTAAAAATGAATATATTTACGTAATATCAAACTACATGAAAAACGTGAAAAAAGTCACTCTTATACCAAATTTGAGGATTTAACTTCGAATCATGGAGCGAGGTTTCGTATTATTTAGATCCAAGAAAGGACATATGACAATGTTGTTTCCAATACAAATGATAAAAATCTATGTGTTTTCATTAGAATTAACTAATATGTTCCTGATTTTCCGTTAATATTACCGATGGAAGATGTACACGTAAAACCGCTCTATTCCGGCAGAAACGTCGATATATGCAATAATAACCGAACTTCTCCCCTTTTCAATATCTTACTCAGTATTTAACGAGAAAACAAATGGATTATTGAAAATGAAGTATTTAAGGTTGTTATCTAATCAATTATGTGTTTGCATTATTTTTACTGTATATTTAATGAATTAATACCAATAAACTGAAAATTTACAAAAACGTGGAAAAAACGGCAAAATATTGCCTAATTCGATGATATTTAGTTTAAATCACATAAAGGAAAAGGGGATTGATAAACGTCAAAATATTGCTAAATTCGACGATTTTTAGTACAAAAACAAATTGCAAGAAACTGCTTAAAATGCAAACTTTGCGAAATTCTGAGATATGAAGGCCAAATCAAATATCGTGAGAAAGCATGAAGTAGAATCGAAATATTGGTAAAAACGAATATATTTACGTAAAATCACACTACATGAAAAACGTAAAAAAAGTCTCTATTTACCATATTTGAGGATTTTAACTTCAAATCATAGAGCGAGGTTTTGTATTATTTAGATCCAAGAAAAGACATATGACAATGCGAAACACATTTTATCATTCCAATACAAATGATATAAATCAATGTGTTTTCATTAGAATTAACTAAAATGTTCCTGATTTTCCGTTTATATTACCGATGGAAGATGTACACGTAAAACCGCTCTAATCCAGCTGAAACGTCGATATATGCAATAAAAAGAGAACTTCTCCCCTTTTCAATATCTTAGTCTGTATTTTAACGAGAAACAAATAGTTGATTGAAAATAAAGTATTTAAGGGTAATATCTAATCAATTATGTGTTTGCATCATTTTTATCGTATATTTAATGTAATAATAACAATAAACTGAAAATTCACCAAAAACGTGGAAAAACAGCAAAATATTGCCTAATTCGATGATATTTTGTTTAAATCACATAAAGGAAAAGGGGATGATAAACGTGAAAATATTGCTAAATTCAATGATTTTTCGTAAGACACAAAATGCAAGAAAACTTGCTTAAAATGCAATATTATGCGAAATTTTGAGATTTGAAGGCCAAATCACATATCGTGATACTACATGAAATAGTATCGAGATATTGGTAAAAATGAATATATTTACGTAATATCAAACTACATGAAAAACGTGAAAAAGTCACTATTATACCAAATTTGAGGATTTTAACTTCGAATCATGGAGCGAGGTTTCGTATTATTTAGATCCAAGAAAAGACATATGACAATGTTGTTGCCAATACAAATGATAAAAATCATGTGTTTTCATTAGAATTAACTAATATGTTCCTGATTTTCCGTTTATATTACCGATGGAAGATGTACACGTAAAACCGCTCTATTCCGGCTGAAACGTCGATATATGTAATAAAAACCGAACTTCTCCCCGTTTCAATATCTTACTCAGTATTTTAACGAGAAACAAATGGATTATTGAAAATGAAGTATTTAAGGTTGTTATCTAATCAATTATGTGTTTGCATTATTTTTATCGTATATTTAATGAATTAATACCAATAAACTGAAAATTTACAAAAACAGTGGAAAAACGGCAAAATATTGCCTAATTCGATGATATTTTGTTTTAAATCACATAAAGGAAAAGGGGATTGAATAAACGTCAAAATATTGCTAAATTCGACGATTTTTAGTACAAACAAATTGCATGAAACTTGCTTAAAAATGCAAACTTTGCGAAATTCTGAGATATGAAGGCCCAAATCACATATCGTGAGAAAACATGAAGTAGAATCGAAAATATTGGTAAAAACGAATATATTTACGTAAAATCACACTACATGAAAAACGTGAAAAAAGTCACTATTTTACCATATTTGAGGATTTTAACTTCAAATCATAGAGCGAGGTTTCGTGTTATTTAGATCAAAAAAAGACATATGACAATGCGAAACACATTTTATCATTCCAATACAAATGATAAAAATCAATGTGTTTCATTAGAATTAACTAAAATGTTCCTGATTTTCCGTTTATATTACCGATGGAAGATGTACACGTAAAACCGCTCTAATCCAGCTGAAACGTCGATATATGCAATAAAAACGAAAGTTCTTCCCTTTTTAATATCTTAGTCTGTATTTTAACGAGAAACAAATAGTTCATTGAAATTAAAGATATTAAGGGTAATATCTAATCAATTATGTGTTTGCATCATTTTTATCGTATATTTAATGTATTAATAACAATAAACTGAAATTCACAAAAACGTGGAAAAACAGCAAAATATTGCCTAATTTGATGATATTTTGTTTAAATCACATAAAGGAAAAGGGGATGATAAACGTGAAAATATTGCTAAATTCGATGATTTTTTCGTACGACACAAAATGCTAGAAAACTTGCTTAAAATGCGATATTATGCGAAATTCTGAGATTTGAAGGCCAAATCACATATCGTGATTTGAATACTACATGAAATAGTATCGAGATATTGGTAAAAATGAATATATTTACGTAATATCAAACTACATGAAAAACGTGAAAAAAGTCACTCTTATACCAAATTTGAGGATTTTAACTTCGAATCATGGAGCGAGGTTTCGTATTATTTAGATCCAAGAAAGGACATATGACAATGTTGTTTCCAATACAAATGATAAAAATCTATGTGTTTTCATTAGAATTAACTAATATGTTCCTGATTTTCCGTTAATATTACCGATGGAAGATGTACACGTAAAACCGCTCTATTCCGGCTGAAACGTCGATATATGCAATAATAACCGAACTTCTCCCCTTTTCAATATCTTACTCAGTATTTTAACGAGAAACAAATGGATTATTGAAAATGAAGTATTTAATGTTGTTTATCTAATCAATTATGTGTTTGCATTATTTTTACTGTATATTTAATGAATTAATACCAATAAACTGAAAATTTACAAAAACGTGGAAAAAACGGCAAAATATTGCCTAATTCGATGATATTTAGTTTAAAATCACATAAAGGAAAAGGGGATTGATAAACGTCAAAATATTGCTACATTCGACGATTTTTAGTACAAAACAAATTGCAAGAAACTTGCTTAAAAATGCAAACTTTGCGAAATTCTGAGATATGAAGGCCAAATCACATATCGTGAGAAAACATGAAGTAGAATCAAAATATTGGTAAAAACGAATATATTTACGTAAAATCACACTACATGAAAACGTGAAAAAGTCACTATTTTACCATATTTGAGGATTTTAACTTCAAATCATAGAGTGAGGTTTCGTATTATTTGGATCCAAAAAAAGACATATGACAATGCGAAACACATTTTATCATTCCAATACAAATGATAAAAATCAATGTGTTTTCATTAGAATTAACTAAAATGTTCCTGATTTTTCCGTTTATATTACCGATGGAAGATGTACACGTAAAACCGCTCTAATCCAGCTGAAACGTTGATATATGCAATAAAAACAAAAGTTCTCCCCTTTTTAATATCTTAGTCTGTATTTTAACGAGAAACAAATAGTTCATTGAAATTAAAGTATTTAAGGGTAATATCTAATCAATTATGTGTTTACATCATTTTATCGTATATTTAATGTATTAATAACAATAAACTGAAAATTCACAAAAACGTGGAAAAACAGCAAAATATTGCCTAATTCGATGATATTTTGTTTAAATCACATAAAGGAAAAGGGGATGATAAACGTGAAAATATTGCTAAATTCGATGATTTTTCGTACGACACAAAATGCTAGAAAACTTGCTTAAAATGCGATATTATGCGCAATTCTGAGATTTGAAGGCCAAATCACATATCGTGATTTGAAATACTACATGAAATAGTATCGAGATATTGGTAAAAATGAATATATTTACGTAATATCAAACTACATGAAAAACGTGAAAAAAGTCACTCTTATACCAAATTTGAGGATTTTAACTTCGAATCATGGAGCGAGGTTTCGTATTATTTAGATCCAAGAAAGGACATATGACAATGTTGTTTCCAATACAAATGATAAAAATCTATGTGTTTTCATTAGAATTAACTAATATGTTCCTGATTTTCCGTTAATATTACCGATGGAAGATGTACACGTAAAACCGCTCTATTCCGGCAGAAACGTCGATATATGCAATAATAACCGAACTTCTCCCCTTTTCAATATCTTACTCAGTATTTTAACGAGAAACAAATGGATTATTGAAAATGAAGTATTTAAGGTTGTTATCTAATCAATTATGTGTTTGCATTATTTTTACTGTATATTTAATGAATTAATACCAATAAACTGAAAATTTACAAAAACGTGGAAAAACGGCAAAATATTGTCTAATTCGATGATATTTAGTTTAAATCACATAAAGGAAAAGGGGATTGATAAACGTCAAAATATTGCTAAATTCGACGATTTTTAGTACAAAACAAATTGCAAGAAACTTGCTTAAAAATGCAAACTTTGCGAAATTCTGAGATATGAAGGCCAATCAAATATCGTGAGAAAGCATGAAGTAGAATCGAAATATTGGTAAAAACGAATATATTTACGTAAAATCACACTACATGAAAAACGTGAAAAAAGTCTCTATTTTACCATATTTGAGGATTTTAACTTCAAATCATAGAGCGAGGTTTTGTATTATTTAGATCCAAGAAAAGACATATGACAATGCGAAACACATTTTATCATTCCAATACAAATGATATAAATCAATGTGTTTTTCATTAGAATTAACTAAAATGTTCCTGATTTTCCGTTTATATTACCGTGGAAGATGTACACGTAAAACTGCTCTAATCCAGCTGAAACGTCGATATATGCAATAAAAACAGAACTTCTCCCCTTTTCAATATCTTAGTCTGTATTTTAACGAGAAACAAATAGTTGATTGAAAATAAAGTATTTAAGGGTAATATCTAATCAATTATGTGTTTGCATCATTTTATCGTATATTTAATGTAATAATAACAATAAACTGAAAATTCACCAAAACGTGGAAAAACAGCAAAATATTGCCTAATTCGATGATATTTGTTTAAATCACATTAAGGAAAAGGGGATGATAAACGTGAAAATATTGCTAAATTCCATGATTTTTCGTAAGACACAAAATGCAAGAAAACTTGCTTAAATGCAATATTATGCGAAATTCTGAGATTTGAAGGCCAAATCACATATCGTGATACTACATGAAATAGTATCGAGATATTGGTAAAAATGAATATATTTACGTAATATCAAACTACATGAAAAACGTGAAAAAAGTCACTCTTATACCAAATTTGAGGATTTTTAACTTCGAATCATGGAGCGAGGTTTCGTATTATTTAGATCCAAGAAAGGACATATGACAATGTTGTTTCCAATACAAATGATAAAAATCTATGTGTTTTCATTAGAATTAACTAATATGTTTCCTGATTTTCCGTTAATATTACCGATGGAAGATGTACACGTAAAACCGCTCTATTCCGGCTGAAACGTCGATATATGTAATAAAAACCGAACTTCTCCCCGTTTCAATATCTTACACAGTATTTTAACTAGAAACAAATGGATTATTGAAAATGAAAGTATTTAAGGTTGTTATCTAATCAATTATGTGTTTGCATTATTTTTATCGTATATTTAATGAATTAATACCAATAACTGAAAATTTACAAAAACGTGGAAAAACGGCAAAATATTGCCTAATTCGATGATATTTTGTTTAAATCACATAAAGGAAAAGGGGATTGATAAACGTCAAAATATTGCTAAATTCGACGATTTTTAGTACAAAACAAATTGCAAGAAACTTGCTTAAAAATGCAAACTTTGCGAAATTCTGAGATATGAAGGCCAAATCACATATCGTGAGAAAACATGAAGTAGAATCGAAATATTGGTAAAAACGAATATATTTACGTAAAATCACACTACATGAAAAACGTGAAAAAAGTCACTATTTTACCATATTTGAGGATTTTAACTTCAAATCATAGAGCGAGGTTTCGTATTATTTAGATCCAAAAAAAGACATATGACAATGCGAAACACATTTTATCATTCCAATACAAATGATAAAAATCAATGTGTTTTCATTAGAATTAACTAAAATGTTCCTGATTTTCCGTTTATATTACCGATGGAAGATGTACACGTAAAACCGCTCTAATCCAGCTGAAACGTCGATATATGCAATAAAACAAAAGTTCTCCCCTTTTTAATATCTTAGTCTGTATTTTAACGAGAAACAAATAGTTCATTGAAATTAAAGTATTTAAGGGTAATATCTAATCAATTATGTGTTTACATCATTTTTATCGTATATTTAATGTATTAATAACAATAAACTGAAAATTCACAAAAACGTGGAAAAACAGCAAAAATATTGCCTAATTCGATGATATTTTGTTTAAATCACATAAAGGAAAAGGGGATGATAAACGTGAAAATATTGCTAAATTCGATGATTTTTCGTACGACACAAAATGCTAGAAAACTTGCTTAAAATGCGATATTATGCGAAATTCTGAGATTTGAAGGCCAAATCACATATCGTGATTTGAAATACTACATGAAATAGTATCGAGATATTGGTAAAAATGAATATATTTACGTAATATCAAACTACATGAAAAACGTGAAAAAAGTCACTCTTATACCAAATTTGAGGATTTTAACTTCGAATCATGGAGCGAGGTTTCGTATTATTTAGATCCAAGAAAGGACATATGACAATGTTGTTTCCAATACAAATGATAAAAATCTATGTGTTTCATTAGAATTAACTAATATGTTCCTGATTTTCCGTTAATATTACCGATGGAAGATGTACACGTAAAACCGCTCTATTCCGGCTAGAAACGTCGATATATGCAATAATAACCGAACTTCTCCCCTTTTCAATATCTTACTCAGTATTTTAACGAGAAACAAATGGATTATTGAAAATGAAGTATTTAAGGTTGTTATCTAATCAATTATGTGTTTGCATTATTTTACTGTATATTTAATGAATTAATACCATAAACTGAAAATTTACAAAAACGTGGAAAAACGGCAAAATATTGTCTAATTCGATGATATTTAGTTTAAATCACATAAAGGAAAAGGGGATTGATAAACGTCAAAATATTGCTAAATTCGACGATTTTTAGTACAAAACAAATTGCAAGAAACTTGCTTAAAAATGCAAACTTTGCGAAATTCTGAGATATGAAGGCCAAATCAAATATCGTGAGAAAGCATGAAGTAGAATCGAAATATTGGTAAAAACGAATATATTTACGTAAAATCACACTACATGAAAAACGTGAAAAAAGTCTCTATTTTACCATATTTGAGGATTTTAACTTCAAATCATAGAGCGAGGTTTTGTATTATTTAGATCCAAGAAAAGACATATGACAATGCGAAACACATTTTATCATTCCAATACAAATGATATAAATCAATGTGTTTTCATTAGAATTAACTAAAATGTTCCTGATTTTCCGTTTATATTACCGTGGAAGATGTACAACGTTAAACCGCTCTAATCCAGCTGAAACGTCGATATATGCAATAAAAACAGAACTTCTCCCCTTTTCAATATCTTAGTCTGTATTTTAACGAGAAACAAATAGTTGATTGAAAATAAAGTATTTAAGGGTAATATCTAATCAATTATGTGTTTGCATCATTTTATCGTATATTTAATGTATAATAACAATAAACTGAAAATTCACCAAAACGTGGAAAAACAGCAAAATATTGCCTAATTCGATGATATTTTGTTTAAATCACATAAAGGAAAAGGGGATGATAAACGTGAAAATATTGCTAAATTCCATGATTTTTCGTAAGACACAAAATGCAAGAAAACTTGCTTAAAATGCAATATTATGCGAAATTCTGAGATTTGAAGGCCAAATCACATATCGTGATACTACATGAATAGTATCGAGATATTGGTAAAAATGAATATATTTACGTAATATCAAACTACATGAAAAACGTGAAAAAAGTCACTCTTATACCAAATTTGAGGATTTTAACTTCGAATCATGGAGGGAGGTTTCGTATTATTTAGATCCAAGAAAGGACATATGACAATGTTGTTTCCAATACAAATGATAAAAATCTATGTGTTTTCATTAGAATTAACTAATATGTTCCTGATTTTCCGTTAATATTACCGATGGAAGATGTACACGTAAAACCGCTCTATTCCGGCTGAAACGTCGATATATGTAATAAAAACCGAACTTCTCCCCGTTTCAATATCTTACTCAGTATTTAACTAGAAACAATGGATTATTGAAAATGAAGTATTTAAGGTTGTTATCTAATCAATTATGTGTTTGCATTATTTTTATCGTATATTTAATGAATTAATACCAATAAACTGAAAATTTACAAAAACGTGGAAAAACGGCAAAATATTGCCTAATTCGATGATATTTTGTTTAAATCACATAAAGGAAAAGGGGATTGATAAACGTCAAAATATTGCTAAATTCGACGATTTTTAGTACAAAACAAATTGCAAGAAACTTGCTTAAAAATGCAAACTTTGCGAAATTCTGAGATATGAAGGCCAAATCACATATCGTGAGAAAACATGAAGTAGAATCGAAATATTGGTAAAACGAATATATTTACGTAAAATCACACTACATGAAAAACGTGAAAAAAGTCACTATTTTACCATATTTGAGGATTTTAACTTCAAATCATAGAGCGAGGTTTCGTATTATTTAGATCCAAAAAAAGACATATGACAATGCGAAACACATTTTATCATTCCAATACAAATGATAAAAATCAATGTGTTTTCATTAGAATTAACTAAAATGTTCCTGATTTTCCGTTTATATTACCGTGGAAGATGTACACGTAAAACCGCTCTAATCCAGCTGAAACGTCGATATATGCAATAAAAACAGAACTTCTCCCCTTTTCAATATCTTAGTCTGTATTTTAACGAGAAACAAATAGTTGATTGAAAATAAAGTATTTAAGGGTAATATCTAATCAATTATGTGTTTGCATCATTTTTATCGTATATTTAATGTAATAATAACAATAAACTGAAAATTCACCAAAACGTGGAAAAACAGCAAAATATTGCCTAATTCGATGATATTTTGTTTAAATCACATAAAGGAAAAGGGGATGATAAACGTGAAAATATTGCTAAATTCCATGATTTTTCGTAAGACACAAAATGCAAGAAAACTTGCTTAAAATGCAATATTATGCGAAATTCTGAGATTTGAAGGCCAAATCACATATCGTGATACTACATGAAATAGTATCGAGATATTGGTAAAAATGAATATATTTACGTAATATCAAACTACATGAAAAACGTGAAAAAAGTCACTCTTATACCAAATTTGAGGATTTTAACTTCGAATCATGGAGCGAGGTTTCGTATTATTTAGATCCAAGAAAGGACATATGACAATGTTGTTTCCAATACAAATGATAAAAATCTGTGTTTTCATTAGAATTAACTAATATGTTCCTGATTTTCCGTTAATATTACCGATGGAAGATGTACACGTAAAACCGCTCTATTCCGGCTGAAACGTCGATATATGTAATAAAAACCGAACTTCTCCCCGTTTCAATATCTTACTCAGTATTTTTAACTAGAAACAAATGGATTATTGAAAATGAAGTATTTAAGGTTGTTATCTAATCAATTATGTGTTTGCATTATTTTTATCGTATATTTAATGAATTAATACCAATAAACTGAAAATTTACAAAAACGTGGAAAAACGGCAAAATATTGCCTAATTCGATGATATTTTGTTTAAATCACATAAAGGAAAAGGGGATTGATAAACGTCAAAATATTGCTAAATTCGACGATTTTTAGTACAAAACAAATTGCAAGAAACTTGCTTAAAAATGCAAACTTTGCGAAATTCTGAGATATGAAGGCCAAATCACATATCGTGAGAAAACATGAAGTAGAATCGAAATATTGGTAAAAACGAATATATTTACGTAAAATCACACTACATGAAAAACGTGAAAAAGTCACTATTTTACCATATTTGAGGATTTTAACTTCAAATCATAGAGCGAGGTTTCGTATTATTTAGATCCAAAAAAGACATATGACAATGCGAAACACATTTTATCATTCCAATACAAATGATAAAAATCAATGTGTTTTCATTAGAATTACCTAAAATGTTCCTGATTTCCGTTTATATTACCGATGGAAGATGTACACGTAAAACCGCTCTAATCCAGCTGAAACGTCGATATATGCAATAAAAACGAAAGTTCTTCCATTTTTAATATCTTAGTCTGTATTTTAACGAGAAACAAATAGTTCATTGAAATTAAAGAATTTAAGGGTAATATCTAATCAATTATGTGTTTGCATCATTTTTATCGTATATTTAATGTATTAATAACAATAAACTGAAAATTCACAAAAACGTGGAAAAACAGCAAAATATTGCCTAATTCGATGATATTTTGTTTAAATCACATAAAGGAAAAGGGGATGATAAACGTGAAAATATTGCTAAATTCGATGATTTTTCGTACGACACAAAATGCTAGAAAACTTGCTTAAAATGCGATATTATGCGAAATTCTGAGATTTGAAGGCCAAATCACATATCGTGATTTTAAATACTACATGAAATAGTATCGAGATATTGGTAAAAATGAATATATTTACGTAATATCAAACTACATGAAAAACGTGAAAAAAGTCACTCTTATACCAAATTTGAGGATTTTAACTTCGAATCATGGAGCGAGGTTTCGTATTATTTAGATCCAAGAAAGGACATATGACAATGTTGTTTCCAATACAAATGATAAAAATCTATGTGTTTTCATTAGAATTAACTAATATGTTCCTGATTTTCCGTTAATATTACCGATGGAAGATGTACACGTAAAACCGCTCTATTCCGGCTGAAACGTCGATATATGCAATAATAACCGAACTTCTCCCCTTTTCAATATCTTACTCAGTATTTAACGAGAAACAAATGGATTATTGAAAATGAAGTATTTAAGGTTGGTATCTAATCAATTATGTGTTTGCATTATTTTTACTGTATATTTAATGAATTAATACCAATAAACTGAAAATTTACAAAAACGTGGAAAAAACGGCAAAATATTGTCTAATTCGATGATATTTAGTTTAAATCACATAAAGGAAAAGGGGATTGATAAACGTCAAAATATTGCTAAATTCGACGATTTTAGTACAAAACAAATTGCAAGAAACTTGCTTAAAAATGCAAACTTTGCGAAATTCTGAGATATGAAGGCCAAATCAAATATCGTGAGAAAGCATGAAGTAGAATCGAAATATTGGTAAAAACGAATATATTTACGTAAAATCACACTACATGAAAAAACGTGAAAAAAGTCTCTATTTTACCATATTTGAGGATTTTAACTTCAAATCATAGAGCGAGGTTTTGTATTATTTAGATCCAAGAAAAGACATATGACAATGCGAAACACATTTTATCATTCCAATACAAATGATATAAATCAATGTGTTTTCATTAGAATTAACTAAAATGTTCCTGATTTTCCGTTTATATTACCGATGGAAGATGTACACGTAAAACCGCTCTAATCCAGCTGAAACGTCGATATATGCAATAAAAACAGAACTTCTCCCCTTTTCAATATCTTAGTCTGTATTTTAACGAGAAACAAATAGTTGATTGAAAATAAAGTATTTAAGGGTAATATCTAATCAATTATGTGTTTGCATCATTTTTATCGTATATTTAATGTAATATTAACAATAAACTGAAAATTCACCAAAACGTGGAAAAAACAGCAAAATATTGCCTAATTCGATGATATTTTGTTTAAATCACATAAAGGAAAAGGGGATGATAAACGTGAAAATATTGCTAAATTCAATGATTTTTCGTAAGACACAAAATGCAAGAAAACTTGCTTAAAAATGCAATATTATGCGAAATTCTGAGATTTGAAGGCCAAATCACATATCGTGATACTACATGAAATAGTATCGAGATATTGGTAAAAATGAATATATTTACGTAATATCAAACTACATGAAAAACGTGAAAAAAGTCACTCTTATACCAAATTTGAGGATTTTAACTTCGAATCATGGAGCGAGGTTTCGTATTATTTAGATCCAAGAAAGGACATATGACAATGTTGTTTCCAATACAAATGATAAAAATCTATGTGTTTTCATTAGAATTAACTAATATGTTCCTGATTTTCCGTTAATATTACCGATGGAAGATGTACACGTAAAACCGCTCTATTTCGGCTGAAACGTCGATATATGTAATAAAAACCGAACTTCTCCCCGTTTCAATATCTTACTCAGTATTTTAACTAGAAACAAATGGATTATTGAAAATGAAGTATTTAAGGTTGTTATCTAATCAATTATGTGTTTGCATTATTTTTATCGTATATTTAATGAATTAATACCAATAAACTGAAAATTTACAAAAACGTGGAAAAACGGCAAAATATTGCCTAATTCGATGATATTTTGTTTAAATCACATAAAGGAAAAGGGGATTGATAAACGTCAAATATTGCTAAATTCGACGATTTTTAGTACAAAACAAATTGCAAGAAACTTGCTTAAAAATGCAAACTTTGCGAAATTCTGAGATATGAAGGCCAAATCACATATCGTGAGAAAACATGAAGTAGAATCGAAATATTGGTAAAAACGAATATATTTACGTAAAATCACACTACATGAAAAACGTGAAAAAAGTCACTATTTTACCATATCTGAGGATTTTAACTTCAAATCATAGAGCGAGGTTTCGTATTATTGGATCCAAAAAAAGACATATGACAATGCGAAACACATTTTATCATTCCAATACAAATGATAAAAATCAATGTGTTTTCATTAGAATTAACTAAAATGTTCCTGATTTTCCGTTTATATTACCGATGGAAGATGTACACGTATAAACCGCTCTAATCCAGCTGAAACGTCGATATATGCAATAAAAACAAAAGTTCTCCCCTTTTTAATATCTTAGTCTGTATTTTAACGAGAAACAAATAGTTCATTGAAATTAAAGTATTTAAGGGTAATATCTAATCAATTATGTGTTTACATCATTTTTATCGTATATTTAATGTATTAATAACAATAAACTGAAAATTCACAAAAACGTGGAAAAAACAGCAAAATATTGCCTAATTCGATGATATTTTGTTTAAATCACATAAAGGAAAAGGGGATGATAAACGTGAAAATATTGCTAAATTCGATGATTTTTCGTACGACACAAAATGCTAGAAAACTTGCTTAAAATGCGATATTATGCGAAATTCTGAGATTTGAAGGCCAAATCACATATCGTGATTTGAAATACTACATGAAATAGTATCGAGATATTGGTAAAAATGAATATATTTACGTAATATCAAACTACATGAAAAACGTGAAAAAAGTCACTCTTATACCAAATTTGAGGATTTTAACTTCGAATCATGGAGCGAGGTTTCGTATTATTTAGATCCAAGAAAGGACATATGACAATGTTGTTTCCAATACAAATGATAAAAATCTATGTGTTTTCATTAGAATTAACTAATATGTTCCTGATTTTCCGTTAATATTACCGATGGAAGATGTACACGTAAAACCGCTCTATTCCGGCGAGAAACGTCGATATATGCAATAATAACCGAACTTCTCCCCTTTTCAATATCTTACTCAGTATTTTAACGAGAAACAAATGGATTATTGAAAATGAAGTATTTAAGGTTGTTATCTAATCAATTATGTGTTTGCATTATTTTTACTGTATATTTAATGAATTAATACCAATAAACTGAAAATTTACAAAAACGTGGAAAAACGGCAAAATATTGTCTAATTCGATGATATTTAGTTTAAATCACATAAAGGAAAAGGGGATTGATAAACGTCAAAATATTGCTAAATTCGACGATTTTTAGTACAAAACAAATTGCAAGAAACTGCTTAAAATGCAAACTTTGCGAAATTCCGAGATATGAAGGCCAAATCAAATATCGTGAGGAAAGCATGAAGTAGAATCGAAATATTGGTAAAAACGAATATATTTACGTAAAAATCACACTACATGAAAAACGTGAAAAAAGTCTCTATTTTACCATATTTGAGGATTTTAACTTCAAATCATAGAGCGAGGTTTTGTATTATTTAGATCCAAGAAAAGACATATGACAATGCGAAACACATTTTATCATTCCAATACAAATGATATAAATCAATGTGTTTTCATTAGAATTAACTAAAATGTTCCTGATTTTCCGTTTATATTACCGTGGAAGATGTACACGTTAAACCGCTCTAATCCAGCTGAAACGTCGATATATGCAATAAAAACAGAACTTCTCCCCTTTTCAATATCTTAGTCTGTATTTTAACGAGAAACAAATAGTTGATTGAAAATAAAGTATTTAAGGGTAATATCTAATCAATTATGTGTTTGCATCATTTTTATCGTATATTTAATGTAATAATAACAATAAACTGAAAATTCACCAAAACGTGGAAAAACAGCAAATATTGCCTAATTCGATGATATTTTGTTTAAATCACATAAAGGAAAAGGGGATGATAAACGTGAAAATATTGCTAAATTCCATGATTTTTCGTAAGACACAAAATGCAAGAAAACTTGCTTAAAATGCAATATTATGCGAAATTCTGGGATTTGAAGGCCAAATCACATATCGTGATTTGAAATACTACATGAAATAGTATCGAGATATTGGTAAAAATGAATATATTTACGTAATATCAAACTACATGAAAAAAACGTGAAAAAAGTCACTCTTATACCAAATTTGATGATTTTAACTTCGAATCATGGAGCGAGGTTTCGTATTATTTAGATCCAAGAAAGGACATATGACAATGTTGCTTCCAATACAAATGATAAAAATCTATGTTTTTTCATTAGAATTAACTAAAATGTTCCTGATTTTCCGTTCATATTACCGATGGAAGATGTACACTTAAAACCGCTCTAATCCAGCTGAAACGTCGATATATGCAATAAAAACAGATCTTCTCCCCTTTTCAATATCTTAGTCTGTATTTTAACGAGAAACAAATAGTTGATTGAAAATAAGTATTTAAGGGTAATATCTAATCAATTATGTGTTTGCATTCATTTTTATCGTATATATAATGTAATAATAACAATAAACTGAAAATTCACCAAAACGTGGAAAAACAGCCAAATATTGCCTAATTCGATGATATTTAGTTTAAATCACATAAAGGAAAAGGGGATTGATAAACGTCAAAATATTGCTAAATTCGACGATTTTTAGTACAAAACAAATTGCAAGAAACTTGCTTAAAAATGCAAACTTTGCGAAATTCTGAGATATGAAGGCCAAATCACATATCGTGAGAAAGCATGAAGTAGAATCGAAATATTGGTAAAAACGAATATATTTACGTAAAATCACACTACATGAAAAACGTGAAAAAAGTCACTATTTTACCATATTTGAGGATTTTAACTTCAAATCATAGAGCGAGGTTTCGTATTATTTAGATCCAAGAAAAGACATATGACAATGCGAAACACATTTTATCATTCCAATACAAATGATAAAAATCAATGTCTTTTCATTAGAATTAACTAAAATGTTCCTGATTTTCCGTTTATATTACCGATGGAAGATGTACACGTAAAACCGCTCTATTCCGGCTGAAACGTCGATATATGCAATAAAAACCGAACTTTTCCCCTTTTCAATATCTTACTCAGTATTTTAACGAGAAACAAATGGATTATTGAAAAAGAAGTATATAAGGTTGTTATCTACTCAATAATGTGTTTGCATTATTTTTATCGTATATTTAATGAATTAATACCAATAAACTCAAAATTTACAAAACGTGGGAAAAAACGGCAAAATATTGCCTAATTCGATGATATTTTGTTTAAATCACATAAAGGAAAAGGGGATTGATAAACGTCAAAATATTGCTAAATTCGACGATTTTTAGTACAAAACAAATTGCAAGAAACTTGCTTAAAAATGCAAACTTTCTTGCGAAATTCTGAGATGTGAAGGCCAAATCACATATCGTGAGGAAAGCATGAAGTAGAATCGAATATTGGTAAAAACGAATATATTTACGTAAAATCACACTACATGATAAACGTGAAAAAGAGTCACTATTTTACCATATTTGAGGATTTTAACTTCAAATCATAGAGCGAGGTTTCGTATTATTTAGATCCAAGAAAAGACATATGACAATGCGAAACACATTTATCATTCCAATACAAATGATATAAATCAATGTGTTTTCATTAGAATTAACTAAAATGTTCCTGATTTTCCGTTTATATTACCGATGGAAGATGTACACGTAAAACCGCTCTAATCCAGCTGAAACGTCGATATATGCAATAAAAAGAGAACTTCTCCCCTTTTCAATATCTTAGTCTGTATTTTAACGAGAAACAAATAGTTGATTGAAAATAAAGTAAATTAAGGGTAATATCTAATCAATTATGTGTTTGCATCATTTTTATCGTATATTTAATGTATTAATAACAATAAACTGAAAATTCACAAAAACGTGGAAAAACAGCAAAATATTGACTAATTCGATGATATTTTGTTTAAATCACATAAAGGAAAAGGGGATGATAAACGTGAAAATATTGCTAAATTCGATGATTTTTCGTACGACAAAATGCCAAGAAAACTTGCTTTAAAATGCAATATTATGCGAAATTCTGGATTGAAGGCCAAATCACATATCGTGATTTGAAATACTACATGAAATAGTATCGAGATATTGGTAAAATGAATATATTTACGTAATATAAAAAATGGAAAAACATGGAAAAACGTGTAAAAAAGTCCACTCTTATACCAAATTTGATGATTTTAACTTCGAATCATGGAGCGAGGTTTCGTATTATTTAGATCCAAGAAGGACATATGACAATGTTGCTTCCAATACAAATGATAAAAATCTATGTGTTTCATTAGAATTAACTAATATGTTCCTGATTTTCCGTTAATAATTACCGATGGAAGATGTACACGTAAAACCGCTCTATTCCGGCTGAAACGTCGATATATGCAATAATAACCGAACTTCTCCCCTTTTCAATATCTTACTCAGTATTTTAACGAGAAACAAATGGATTATTGAAAATGAAGTATTTAAGGTTGTTATCTAATCAATTATGTGTTTGCATTAATTTTTACTGTATATTTAATGAATTAATTACCAATAAACTGAAAATTTACAAAAACGTGAAAAACGGCAAATATTGCCTAATTCGATGATATTTAGTTTAAATCACATAAAGGAAAAGGGATTGATAAACGTCAAAATATTTCAAAATTCGACGATTTTTAGGATCAGGAGAGGGATGCAGAGGTTTAAGAGAGTGATGCAGAGGCTCAAGAGAGTGATGCAGAGGATCAAGAGTGTGATGCAGAGGCTCGAGAGAGTGATTCAGAGGCTTTCGAAAGTGATGCAGAGAATCAAGAGAGTGATGCAGAGGCTCGAGAGAGTTATGCAGAGGCCTCAAGAGAGGGATTCAGAGGCTTAAGAGAGTGATGCAGAGGCTTAAGAGTGATGCAGAGGCTGAAGAGAGTGTTGCAGAGGCTCAAGAGAGGGATGATGAAGAGACTGAAGAGAGTGATGCAGAGGCTTAAGAGAGTGAGTCAAAGGCTTAGGAGAGGGATGCAGAGGCTCAAGAGTAATGTAGAGGCTGAAGAGGTGATGCAGAGGCTCAAGAGTGGGATGCAGAGGCTTAAGAGAGGTGATGCAGAGGTTCAAAAGAGGGATGTAGAGGCTCAAGAGAGTGATTCAGAGGCTTACGAGAGTGATGCAGAGGCTTAAGAGAGGGATGCAGAGGCTCAAAAGAGTGATTCAGAGGCTGAAGTGAGGGATGCAGAGGCTCAAGAGAGTGATTCAGAGGCTTACGAGAGTGATGCAGAGGCTTAAGAGAGTGATGCAGAGGCTAAAGAGAGTGATGCAGAGGCCTCAAGAGAGGGATGCCGAGGCTCAAGAGAGGGATGCAGGGGCTCAAGAGAGGGATGCAGAGGCTCAAGTGAGGGATGCAGAGGCACAAGAGAGGGATGCAGAGGATCTTGAGAGTGATGCAGAGGCTCAAGAGAGGGATGCAGAGGCTTAGCGAGTGATTCAAATGCTCAAGAGAAGAATGCAAAGGCTCATGAGAGGGATGGAGGAGTTCAAGAGAGAGAGAGGCCGAGGCTCAAGAAAGGGATTCAGTGGCTTTAGAAAGTGATGCAGAGGCTCAAAAGAGGGATGCAGAGGCTTAAGAGGGTGATGCAGAGGCTCAAGAGAGTGATGCTGAAGCTCAAATAGAGGGGATGCAGCGGCTCAAGAGAGTGATAGAGAGGCTCAAAGAGAGTGATTCAGAGGTTTGCGGAGAGTGATGCAGAGGTTTGAGAGAGTGATGCAGAGGCTTACGAGAGTGATGCAGAGGCTTAAGAGAGTGTGTGCAGAGGCTCAAGAGAGGAATGCAGAGACTCAAGAGAATGATGTAGAGGCTTAAGAGAGGGATGAATCACATAAAGGAAAAGGGATTGAATAAACGTCAAAATATTGCTAAATTCGACGATTTTTAGTACAAAACAAATTGCAAGAAATTTGCTTAAAAATGCAAACTTTGCGAAATTCTGAGATATGAAGGCCAAATCACATATCGTGAGAAAACATGAAGTAGAATGGAAATATTGGTAAAAACGAATATATTTACGTAAAATCACACTACATGAAAAACGTGAAAAAAGTCACTATTTTACCATATTTGAGGATTTTAACTTCAAATCATAGAGCGAGGTTTCGTATTATTTAGATCCAAAAAAAAGACATATGACAATGCGAAACACATTTTATCATTCCAATACAAATGATAAAAATCAAGGTGTTTTCATTAGAATTAACTAAAATGTTCCTGATTTTCCGTTTATATTACCGATGGAAGATGTACACGTAAAACCGCTCTAATCCAGCTGAAACGTCGATATATGCAATAAAAACAGAACTTCTCCCCTTTTCAATATCTTAGTCTGTATTTTAACGAGAAACAAATATTTGATTGAAAATAAAGTATTTAAGGGTAATATCTAATCAATTATGGTTTGCATCATATTTATCGTATATTTAATGTAATAATAACAATAAACTTGAAAATTCACAAAAACGTGGAAAAAACAGCAAAATATTGCCTAATTCGATGATATTTTGTTTAAATCACATAAAGGAAAAGGGATGATAAACGTGAAAATATTGCTAAATTCAAAGATTTTTCGTACGACACAAAATGCAAGAAAACTTGCTAAAAAATGCAATATTATGCGAAATTCTGAGATTTGAAGGCCAAATCACATGTCGTGATACTACATGAAATAGTATCGAGATATTGGTAAAAATGAATATATTTACGTAATATCAAACTACATGAAAAACGTGAAAAAAGTCACTATTATACCAAATTTGAGGATTTTAACTTCGAATCAAGGAGCGAGGTTTTGTATTGTTTAGATCCAAGAAAAGACATATGACAATGTTGTTGCCAATACAAATGATAAAAATCAATGTGTTTTCATTAGAATTAACTAATATGTTTCCTGATTTTCCGTTTATATTACCGATGGAAGATGTACGCGTAAAACCGCTCTATTCCGGCTGAAACGTCGATATATGCAATAAAAACTGAACTTCTCCCCTTTTCAATATCTTACTCAGTATTTTAACTAGAAACAAATGGATTATTGAAAATGAAGTATTTAAGGTTGTTATCTAATCAATTATGTGTTTGCATTATTTTTTATCGTATATTTAATGAATTAATACCAATAAACTGAAAATTTACAAAACCGTGGAAAAACAGCAAAATATTGCCTAATTCGATGATATTTTGATTAAATCACATAAAGTAAAAGGGGATTGATGAACGTCAAAATATTGCTAAATTCGACGATTTTTTAGTACAAAACAAAATGCAAGAAATTTGCTTAAAAATGCAAACTTTGCGAAATTCTGAGATATGAAGGCTAAATCACATATCGTGAGAAAGCATGAAGTAGAATCGAAATATTGGTATAAACGAATATATTTACGTAAAATCATACTACATGAAAAACGTAAAAAAAAGTCACTATTTTTACCATATTTGAGGATTTTAACTTCAAATCATAGAGACGGTTTCGTATTATTTAGATTTAAGAAAAGACATATGACAATGCGAAACACATTTTATCATTCCAAAACAAATGATATAAATCAATGTGTTTTCATTAGAATTAAATAAAATGTTCCTGATTTTCCGTTTATATTACCGATGGAAGATGTACACGTAAAACCGCTCTAATCCAGCTGAAACGTCGATATATGCAACAAAAACAGAACTTCTCCCCTTTTCAATATCTTAGTCTGTATTTTAACGAGAAACAAATAGTTGATTGAAAATAAAGTATTTAAGGGTAATATCTAATCAATTATATGTTTGCATCATTTTTATCGTATATTTAATGTAATAATAACAATAAACTGAAAATTCACCAAAACGTGGAAAAACAGCAAAATATTGCCTAATTCGATGATATTTTGTTTAAATCACATAAAGGAAAAGGGGAAGATAAACGTGAAAATATTGCTAAATTCGATGATTTTTCGTACGACACAAAATGCAAGAAAACTTGCTTAAATGCAATATTATGCGAAATTCTGAGATTTGAAGGGCAAATCACATATCGTGATACTACATGAAATAGTACCGAGATATTGGTAAAAATGAATATATTTACGTAATATCAAACTACATGAAAAACGTGAAAAAAGTCACTTTTATACCAAATTTGAGGATTTTAACTTCGAATAATAGAGCGAGGTTTCGTATTATTTAGATCCAAGAAAGGACATATGACAATGTTGTTTCCAATACAAATGATAACAATCTATGTGTTTCATTAGAATTAACTAATATGTTCCTGATTTTCCGTTAATATTACCGATGGAAGATGTACACGTAAAACCGCTCTATTCCGGCTGAAACGTCGATATATGCAATAATAACCGAACTTCTCCCCTTTTCAATATCTTACTCAGTATTTTAACGAGAAACAAATGGATTATTGAAAATGAAGTATTTAAGGTTGTTATCTAATCAATTATGTGTTTGCATTATTTTTACTGTATATTTAATGAATTAATACCAATAAACTGAAAATTTACAAAAACGTGGAAAAACGGCCAAATATTGCCTAATTCGATGATATTTTGTTTAAATCACATAAAGGAAAAGGGATTGATAAACGTCAAAATATTGCTACATTCGACGATTTTTAGTACAAAACCAAATTGCAAGAAACTTGCTTAAAAATGCAAACTTTGCGAAATTCTGAGATATGAAGGCCAAATCACATATCGTGAGAAAACATGAAGTAGAATCGAAATATTGGTTAAAAACGAATATATTTACGTAAAATCACACTACATGAAAAACGTGAAAAAAGTCACTATTTTACCATATTTGAGGATTTTAACTTCAAATCATAGAGCGAGGTTTCGTATTATTTGGATCCAAAAAAGACATATGACAATGCGAAACACATTTTATCATTCCAATACAAATGATAAAAATCAATGTGTTTTCATTAGAATTAACTAAAATGTTCCTGATTTTCCGTTTATATTACCGATGGAAGATGTACACGTAAAACCGCTCTAATCCAGCTGAAACGTCGATATATGCAATAAAAACAAAAGTTCTCCCCTTTTTAATATCTTAGTCTGTATTTAACGAGAAACCAAATAGTTCATTGAAATTAAAGTATTTAAGGGTAATATCTAATCAATTATGTGTTTGCATCATTTTTATCGTATATTTAATGTATTAATAACAATAAACTGAAAATTCACAAAAACGTGGAAAAACAGCAAAATATTGCCTAATTCGATGATATTTTGTTTTAAATCACATAAAGGAAAAGGGGATGATAAACGTGAAAATATTGCTAAATTCGATGATTTTCGTACGACACAAAATGCTAGAAAACTTGCTTAAAATGCGATATTATGCGAAATTCTGAGATTTGAAGGCCAAATCACATATCGTGATTTGAAATACTACATGAAATAGTATCGAGATATTGGTAAAAATGAATATATTTACGTAATATCAAACTACATGAAAAACGTGAAAAAAGTCACTCTTATACCAAATTTGAGGATTTTAACTTCGAATCATGGAGCGAGGTTTCGTATTATTTAGATCCAAGAAAGGACATATGACAATGTTGTTTCCAATACAAATGATAAAATCTATGTGTTTTCATTAGAATTAACTAATATGTTCCTGATTTTCCGTTAATATTACCGATGGAAGATGTACACGTAAAACCGCTCTATTCCGGCAGAAACGTCGATATATGCAATAATAACCGAACTTCTCCCCTTTTCAATATCTTACTCAGTATTTTAACGAGAAACAAATGGATTATTGAAAATGAAGTATTTAAGGTTGTTATCTAATCAATTATGTGTTTGCATTATTTTTACTGTATATTTAATGAATTAATACCAATAAACTGAAAATTACAAAAACGTGGAAAAACGGCAAAATATTGCCTAATTCGATGATATTTAGTTAAAATCACATAAAGGAAAAGGGGATTGATAAACGTCAAAATATTGCTAAATTCGACGATTTTTAGTACAAAACAAATTGCAAGAAACTTGCTTAAAAATGCAAACTTTGCGAAATTCTGAGATATGAAGGCCAAATCAAATATCGTGAGAAAGCATGAAGTAGAATCGAAATATTGGTAAAAACGAATATATTTACGTAAAATCACACTACATGAAAAACGTAAAAAAGTCTCTATTTTACCATATTTGAGGATTTTAACTTCAAATCATAGAGCGAGGTTTTGTAGTATTTAGATCCAAGAAAAGACATATGACAATGCGAACACATTTTATCATTCCAATACAAATGATATAAATCAATGTGTTTTCATTAGAATTAACTAAAATGTTCCTGATTTTCCGTTTATATTACCGATGGAAGATGTACACGTAAAACCGCTCTAATCCAGCTGAAACGTCGATATATGCAATAAAAAGAGAACTTCTCCCCTTTTCAATATCTTAGTCTGTATTTTAACGAGAAACAAATAGTTGATTGAAAATAAAGTATTTAAGGGTAATATCTAATCAATTATGTGTTTGCATCATTTTATCGTATATTTAATGTAATAATAACAATAAACTGAAAATTCACCAAAACGTGGAAAAACAGCAAAATATTGCCTAATTCGATGATATTTTGTTTAAATCACATAAGGAAAAGGGGATGATAAACGTGAAATATTGCTAAATTCAATGATTTTCGTAAGACACAAAATGCAAGAAAACTTGCTTAAACATGCAATATTATGCGAATTTTGAGATTTGAAGGCCAAATCACATATCGTGATACTACATGAAATAGTATCGAGATATTGGTAAAAATGAATATATTTACGTAATATCAAAACTACATGAAAAACGTGAAAAAAGTCACTCTTATACCAAATTTGAGGATTTTAAACTTCGAATCATGGAGCGAGGTTTCGTATTATTTAGATCCAAGAAAGGACATATGACAATGTTGTTTCCAATACAAATGATAAAAATCTATGTGTTTTCATTAGAATTAACTAATATGTTCCTGATTTTCCGTTAATATTACCGATGGAAGATGTACACGTAAAACCGCTCTATTCCGGCAGACACGTCCGATATATGCAATAATAACCGAACTTCTCCCCTTTTCAATATCTTACTCAGTATTTTAACGAGAGAACAAATGGATTATTGAAAATGAAGTATTAAGGTTGTTATCTAATCAATTATGTGTTTGCATTATTTTTTACTGTATATTAACTGATTAATACCAATAAACTGAAAATTTACAAAAACGTGGAAAAACGGCAAATATTGTCATAATTCGATGATATTAGTTTAAATACACATAAAGGAAAAGGGGATTGATAAACGTCAAATATTGCTAAATTCGACGATTTTTAGTACAATAACAAATTGCAAGAAACTTGCTTAAAAATGCAAACTTTGCGAAATTCTGAGATATGAAGGCCAAATCAAATATCGTGAGAAAGCATGAAGTAGAATCGAAATATTGGTTAAAACGAATATATTTACGTAAAATCACACTACATGAAAACGTTGAAAAAAGTCTCTATTTTACCATATTTGAGGATTTTAACTTCAAATCATAGAGCGAGGTTTTGTATTATTTAGATCCAAGAAAAGACATATGACAATGCGAAACACATTTTATCATTCCAATACAAATGATATAAATCAATGTGTTTTCATAGAATTAACTAAAATGTTCCTGATTTTCCGTTTATATTACCGTGGAAGATGTACACGTAAAACTGCTCTAATCCAGCTGAAACGTCGATATATGCAATAAAAACAGAACTTCTCCCCTTTTCAATATCTTAGTCTGTATTTTAACGAGAAACAAATAGTTGATTGAAAATAAAGTATTTAAGGGTAATATCTAATCAATTATGTGTTTGCATCATTTTTATCGTATATTTAATGTAATAATAACAATAAACTGAAAATTCACCAAAACGTGGAAAACCAGCAAAATATTGCTAATTCGATGATATTTTGTTTAAATCACATAAAGGAAAAGGGGATGATAAACGTGAAAATATTGCTAAATTCGATGATTTTTCGTACGACACAAAATGCAAGAAAACTTGCTTAAAATGCAATATTATGCGAAATTCTGAGATTTGAAGGCCAAATCACATATCGTGATACTACATGAAATAGTATCGAGATATTGGTAAAAATGAATATATTTACGTAATATCAAACTACATGAAAAACGTGAAAAAAGTCACTCTTATACCAAATTTGAGGATTTTAACTTCGAATCATGGAGCGAGGTTTCGTATTATTTAGATCCAAGAAAGGACATATGACAATGTTGTTTCCAATACAAATGATAAAAATCTATGTGTTTTCATTAGAATTAACTAATATGTTCCTGATTTTCCGTTAATATTACCGATGGAAGATGTACACGTAAAACCGCTCTATTCCGGCTGAAACGTCGATATATGCAAAATAACCGAACTTCTCCCCTTTTCAATATCTTACTCAGTATTTTAACGAGAAACAAATGGATTATTGAAAATGAAGTATTTAAGGTTGTTATCTAATCAATTATGTGTTTGCATTATTTTTACTGTATATTTAATGAATTAATACCAATAAACTGAAAATTTACAAAAACGTGGAAAAAACGGCAAAATATTGCCTAATTCGATGATATTTTGTTTAAATCACATAAAGGAAAAGGGGATTGATAAACGTCAAAATATTGCTAAATTCGACGATTTTAGTACAAAACAAATTGCAAGAAACTTGCTTAAAAATGCAAACTTTGCGAAATTCTGAGATATGAAGGCCAAATCACATATCGTGAGAAAACATGAAGTAGAATCGAAATATTGGTAAAAACGAATATATTTACGTAAAATCACACTACATGAAAAAACGTGAAAAAAGTCACTATTTTACCATATTTGAGGATTTTAACTTCAAATCATAGAGCGAGGTTTCGTATTATTTGGATCCAAAAAAAGACATATGACAATGCGAAACACATTTTATCATTCCAATACAAATGATAAAAATCAATGTGTTTTCATTAGAATTAACTAAAATGTTCCTGATTTTCCGTTTATATACCGATGGAAGATGTACACGTAAAACCGCTAATCCAGCTGAAACGTCGATATATGCAAAAAAACAAAGTTCTCCCCTTTTTAATATCTTAGTCTGTATTTTAACGAGAAACAAATAGTTGATTGAAATAAAGTATTTAAGGGTAATATCTAATCAATTATGTGTTTGCATCATTTTTATCGTATATTTAATGTATTAATAACAATAAACTGAAAATTCACAAAAACGTGGAAAAACAGCAAAATATTGCCTAATTCGATGATATTTTGTTTAAATCACATAAAGGAAAAGGGGATGATAAACGTGAAAATATTGCTAAATTCGATGATTTTTCGTACGACACAAAATGCAAGAAAACTTGCTTAAAATGCAATATTATGCGAAATTCTGAGATTTGAAGGCCAAATCACATATCGTGATACTACATGAAATAGTATCGAGATATTGGTAAAAATGAATATATTTACGTAATATCAAACTACATGAAAAACGTGAAAAAAGTCACTATTATACCAAATTTGAGGATTTTAACTTCGAATCATGGAGCGAGGTTTCGTATTATTTAGATCCAAGAAAGGACATATGACAATGTTGTTTCCAATACAAATGATAAAAATCTATGTGTTTTCATTAGAATTAACTAATATGTTCCTGATTTTCCGTTAATATTACCGATGGAAGATGTACACGTAAAACCGCTCTATTCCGGCTGAAACGTCGATATATGCAATAATAACCGAACTTCTCCCCTTTTCAATATCTTACTCAGTATTTTAACGAGAAACAAATGGATTATTGAAAATGAAGTATTTAAGGTTGTTATCTAATCAATTATGTGTTTGCATTATTTTTACTATATTTAATGAATTAATACCAATAAACTGAAAATTTACAAAAACGTGGAAAAACGGCAAAATATTGCCTAATTCGATGATATTTGATTAAATCACATAAAGGAAAAGGGGATTGATAAACGTCAAAATATTGCTAAATTCGACGATTTTTAGTACAAAACAAATTGCAAGAAACTTGCTTAAAAATGCAAACTTTGCGAAATTCTGAGATATGAAGGCCAAATCACATATCGTGAGAAAACATGAAGTAGAATCGAAATATTGGTAAAAACGAATATATTTACGTAAAATCACACTACATGAAAAACGTGAAAAAAGTCACTATTTTACCATATTTGAGGATTTAACTTCAAATCATAGAGCGAGGTTTCGTATTATTTAGATCCAAGAAAAGACATATGACAATGCGAAACACATTTTATCATTCCAATACAAATGATAAATCAATGTGTTTTCATTAGAATTAACTAAAATGTTCCTGATTTTCCATTTATATTACCGATGGAAGATGTACACGTAAAACCGCTCTAATCCAGCTGAAACGTCGATATATGCAATAAAACAAAAGTTCTCCCCTTTTTAATATCTTAGTCTGTATTTTAACGAGAAACAAATAGTTGATTGAAAATTAAAGTATTTAAGGGTAATATCTAATCAATTATGTGTTTGCATCATTTTTATCGTATATTTAATGTATTAATAACAATAAACTGAAAATTCACAAAAACGTGGAAAAACAGCAAAATATTGCCTAATTCGATGATATTTTGTTTAAATCACATAAAGGAAAAGGGGATGATAAACGTGAAAATATTGCTAAATTCGATGATTTTTCGTACGACACAAAATGCAAGAAAACTTGCTTAAAATGCAATATTATGCGAAATTCTGAGATTTGAAGGCCAAATCACATATCGTGATTTGAAATACTACATGAAATAGTATCGAGATATTGGTAAAAATGAATATATTTACGTAATATCAAACTACATGAAAAACGTGAAAAAAGTCACTCTTATACCAAATTTGAGGATTTTAACTTCGAATCATGGAGCGAGGTTTCGTATTATTTAGATCCAAGAAAGGACATATGACAATGTTGTTTCCAATACAAATGATAAAAATCTATGTTTTTCATTAGAATTAACTAAATGTTCCTGATTTTCCGTTATATTACCGATGGAAGATGTACACGTAAAACCGCTCTATTCCGGCTGAAACGCGTCGATATATGCAATAAAAACGAACTTCTCCCCTTTTCAATATCTTACTCAGTATTTTAACGAGAAACAAATAGTTGATTGAAAATGAAGTATTTAAGGTTGTTATCTAATCAATTATGTGTTTGCATTATTTTTATGTATATAATGAATTAATACCAATAAACTGAAAATTACAAAAACGTGGAAAAACAGCAAAATATTGCCTAATTCGATGATATTTAGTTTAAATCACATAAAGGAAAAGGGGATTGATAAACGTCAAAATATTGCTAAATTCGACGATTTTTAGTACAAAACAAATTGCAAGAAACTTGCTTAAAAATGCAAACTTTGCGAAATTCTGAGATATGAAGGCCAAATCACATATCGTGAGAAACATGAAGTAGAATCGAAATATTGGTAAAAACGAATATATTTACGTAAAATCACACTACATGAAAAACGTGAAAAAAGTCACTATTTTACCATATTTGAGGATTTTAACTTCAAATCATAGAGCGAGGTTTCGTATTATTTAGATCCAAAAAAGACATATGACAATGCGAAACACATTTTATCATTCCAATACAAATGATAAAAATCAATGTGTTTTCATTAGAATTAACTAAAATGTTCCTGATTTCCGTTTATATTACCGATGGAAGATGTACACGTAAAACCGCTCTAATTCCAGCTGAAACGTCGATATATGCAATAAAAACCGAACTTTCTCCCCTTTTTCAATATCTTAGTCAGTATTTTAACGAGAAACAAATAGTTATTGAAAAAAGTATAAGGGTAATATCTAATCAATTATGTGTTTGCATCATTTTTATCGTATATTTAATGTATTAATACAATAAACTGAAAATTACAAAAACGTGGAAAAAACAGCAAAATATTGCCTAATTCGATGATATTTTGTTTAAATCACATAAAGGAAAAGGGGATGATAAACGTGAAAATATTGCTAAATTCGATGATTTTTCGTACAAAACAAATGCAAGAAAACTTGCTTAAAATGCAATATTATGCGAAATTCTGAGATTTGAAGGCCAAATCACATATCGTGAGAAACATGAAATAGAATCGAATATTGGTAAAAACGAATATATTTACGTAATATCAACTACATGAAAAACGTGAAAAAAGTCACTATTATACCATTTGAGGATTTTAACTTCGAATCATGGAGCGAGGTTTCGTATTATTTAGATCCAAGAAAAGACAATGACATGACAATTTTTTCCAATACAAATGATAAATCAATGTGTTTTCATTAGAATTAACTAATATGTTCCTGATTTTCCGTTTATATTACCGATGGAAGATGTACACGTAAAACCGCTCTATTCCAGCTGAAACGTCGATATATGCAATAAAAGAAACTTCTCCCCTTTTCAATATCTTAGTCTGTATTTTAACGAGAAACAAATGGATTATTGAAAATAAAGTATTAAGGTTGTTATCTAATCAATTATGTGTTTGCATTATTTTATCGTATATTTAATGAATTAATACAATAAACTGAAAATTTACAAAAACGTGGAAAAACGGCAAAATATTGACTAATTCGATGATATTTTGTTTAAATCACATAAAGGAAAAGGGGATTGATAAACGTCAAAATATTGCTAAATTCGATGATTTTTCGTACGACACAAAATGCAAGAAAACTTGCTTAAAATGCAAATTTGCGAAATTCTGGATTGAAGGCCAAATCACATATCGTGATTTGAAATACTACATGAATGAAATAGTATCGATATTGGTAAAAACGAATATATTTACGTAATATAAAAATAAACATGAAAAACGTGAAAAAAGTCACTTTATACCAATTTGAGGATTTTAACTTCAAATCATAGAGCGAGGTTTCGTATTATTAGATCCAAGAAAGACATATGACAATGTTCATTCCAATACAAATGATAAAAATCAATGTGTTTTCATTAGAATTAACTAATATGTTCCTGATTTTCCGTTATATTACCGATGGAAGATGTACACGTAAAACCGCTCTATCCAGCTGAAACGTCGATATATGCAATAATAACGAACTTCTCCCCTTTTCAATATCTTAGTCTGTATTTTAACGAGAAACAAATATTATTGAAAATAAAGTATTTAAGGGTATCTAATCAATTATGTGTTTGCATTATTTTTATCGTATATTTAATGAATTAATACCAATAAACTGAAAATTTACAAAAACGTGGAAAAACAGCAAAATATTGCCTAATTCGATGATATTTAGTTTAAATCACATAAAGGAAAAGGGATTGATAAACGTCAAAATATTTCAAAATTCGACGATTTTTAGGATCAGGAGAGGGATGCAGAGGTTTAAGAGAGTGATGCAGAGGCTCAAGAGAGTGATGCAGGAGGATCAAGAGTGTGATGCAGAGGCTCGAGAGAGTGATTCAGAGGCTTTCGAAAGTGATGCAGAGAATCAAGAGAGTGATGCAGAGGCTCGAGAGAGTTATGCAGAGGCCTCAAGAGAGGGATTCAGAGGCTTAAGAGAGTGATGCAGAGGCTTAAGAGTGATGCAGAGCTGAAGAGGTGTTGCAGAGGCTCAAGAGAGGGATGAAGAGACTGAAGAGAGTGATGCAGAGGCTTAAGAGAGTGGAGTCAAAGGCTTAGGAGAGGGATGCAGAGGCTCAAGAGTAAGTAGAGGCTGAAGAGGGTGATGCAGAGGCTCAAGAGTGGGATGCAGAGGCTTAAGAGAGGGATGCAGAGGTTCAAAAGAGGGATGTAGAGGCTCAAGAGAGTGATCAGAGGCTTACGAGAGTGATGCAGAGGCTTAAGAGAGGGATGAGAGGCTCAAAAGAGTGATTCAGAGGCTGAAGTGAGGATGCAGAGGCTCAAGAGAGTGATTCAGAGGCTTACGAGAGTGATGCAGAGGCTTAAGAGAGTGATGCAGAGGCTAAAGAGAGTGATGCAGAGGCTCAAGAGAGGGATGCCGAGGCTCAAGAGAGGGATGCAGGGGCTCAAGAGAGGGATGCAGAGGCTCAAGTGGATGCAGAGGCACAAGAGAGGGATGCAGAGGATCTTGAGAGTGATGCAGAGGCTCAAGAGAGGGATGAGGCTCTAGCGAGTGATTCAAATGCTCAAGAGAAGGATGCAAAGGCTCATGAGAGGGATGGAGAGGAGTTCAAGAGAGAGAGAGGCGAGGCTCAAGAAAGGGATTCAGTGGCTTTAGAAAGTGATGCAGAGGCTCAAAAGAGGGATGCAGAGGCTTAAGAGGGTGATGCAGAGGCTCAAGAGAGTGATGCTGAAGCTCAATAGAGGGATGCAGCGGCTCAAGAGAGTGATAGAGAGGCTCAAGAGAGTGATTCAGAGGTTTGCGAGGAGTGATGCAGAGGTTTGAGAGAGTGATGCAGAGGCTTACGAGAGTGATGCAGAGGCTTAAGAGAGTGGTGCAGAGGCTCAGAGAGGAATGCA